>NC_036655.1:7801717-7874718 GCF_002806865.2 Cucurbita pepo subsp. pepo | reverse complement strand
TTTTTTTTTTTTTTTTTTTTTTTTTTTTTTTTCTCGCCGGAGGAGGGGAGAAAAAAGGAAGAAGACAAACCGACCAGGTGTAAAACGATATATTTAGGAGGGCAACAATGTATGGTGGCGTATCTGGCGGTGGGGCCCGACTTGAGAAAATATGCACCAAACACAAATGAGTGTAGAGACAAGTGCAACCCGGGGCCCCTCCACCTGCCCACCCGATCCACCAACCCGCTCCACCCGTCTCCCTTGGTCTCCCTGGGTTTCTGCACTTTAAATGAAATTTTAGGTTAAATTGTAATTTAACCTAAAGTTTCTTTTAAACATTTTCTATTTTATCAATGAATTTTTAAAAATTTAAAGACATATTAGACTATTTTTTAAAAAATTTATTGACCAAATACACATAAACTTAAAAATTATAATTTAACTAAATTATTTGGTGTAAAAACTTTATAATCATAAATGAGATCGACAACTTTTAACAAGCTTGGTAGATGCTTCAAACTTTTTGGAAAGCATCTTCCCCACGTGAATGTGAAATATTTATTAACGTAAAATGAAAAAAGAAATGATGGAATTCAAATTCTTGAGCTTCTACTATGTTAATTTATTATTATTTAATTATAATTTTTTTTTTTTTGGTGGCAGGACATTATTTTCTGACGGAGACCCTGTTAGAGAAAATGATAGAAACAGCGGCCAAGACGGGCATTGAAGGAAGGATTATCAACGTCTCTTCGGTGGTGCATGGCTGGGTGAAGAAAGATGGTTTAAGCTTTGGTCAAATGCTCAACCCAAACAAGTACGGGCCTCATTTATATTGAGAATTGTTAGGAGCGAGTCGCATATTGACTAATTAAGCAGATAATGGTGGATTTATAACTAAATACATTTTCATAGATATGAGTATTTTTGGGAAAATCAAAAGTTAAGCTACGAGTTTATGCTCAAAAGTGGACAATATCATACGATTATAAAGGTCGTAATTCCTGACCATTTATGTATTGTGTTTTATTTGCAGTTACAATGGGACTCGTGCCTATGCACAGTCAAAACTGGCCAATATTTTGCATGCCAAGGAAGTGTCAAGACAGCTTCAGGTAGGTTCTTCTAGTAGCATTCGGCATTCTTCTCTTAAATAGAAGAGCCCTCAACAATATTATTCCCAGCTACCTAGCTAACAGTTCAAATGAGAAATGGAAGAGGTTTGAATGACTCACCCGAGTTCTTTGTTTGTGGGATGGCAGGGAAGAAATGCCAGAGTGACCATAAATGCAGTACATCCAGGCATTGTAAAAACTGCTATCATAAGAGCTCACAAGGGCTTTATCACAGGTATGGACCATATTACTACCTGCAACTTCGCTGATACTTGGTTCTTATGCATATGAATCATGTAAAGTTCATCCTTCAACACAAGCAGGACAGAACCTGACTTCTCAAACTTTTCTGTGCAGATTCTTTGTTTTTTATGGCATCAAAGTTGCTAAAAACTACAAGTCAGGTGTGATTAAGCAGAAGCAATAAATAAATCTACTCCCCTCTTCCCCACAAAAAGAACAAAAAAAAACACCATTCATGATTGATTTAACTCACAAAATACATAAATGGCTATGCAGGGAGCATCAACAACATGCTATGTAGCACTGAGTTCGCAAACAGAAGGAAAGAGTGGAAAATTTTACGCAGATTGTAACGAGACAAACTGCTCATCCCTGGCCAATGACGAGTTAGAAGCACAAAAGCTTTGGACTCGAACTCGCAACTTAATCAATAAACAACTAAGCAAACTTTCCACTTAATCAAATATTATTCAACATTTGTAAAAAAAATCCAGGTTAGACGAGATGTACATAGGCTTGTCATTTCACAGTTCTATAGATAGGAAATCAATTTAAGGAATACCTGAAAGATACAGGGGCTAGAAAGTCCTCACCCTTCAGCCCTGTTCAAATAATGTATTACTCAACTCACACTAAAGTGCAATAATATCAATAGCGAGTGTAAAATATTTTGCTTTCTTACAAGGAAAGTCTCTGCAATAAGAGCAACTTAGCAGAAAACGATTGAAAAAGAAGTTATGAAAGAGAACCTACTGACAGAAAACGTGACTCAAATCCTTATAAACCAACTCGAGTCCATAGAGAAGTGAACTAGCACCTTTTAAGCTTTCATAATTATTTAATTATCTAATGCACAATCTTACATTTAAGTTCAATGATCATGAAAAGTCTGCATGTGAATCAGATGGATACAAAGTACTAGCACTCGGGGTACTTCCGGGAAAATCACTCTACGCATTACATCAAATCATAACATCGTGTAAAATAATGCACATAAAAACTAATTAGATACAAAAAACATACAACAGGTCATGTGATTACTCCTTCAACTTTAATTTTCAGATATGGAGCCTTCACAGTAGTCAGAGAAGTTCTGGCAAAAGTTGAAATCAGGACCCCATAATACTTTGTGTCATGGAAGCAAAAGGTTAAGCTCATCAATCGAGCCTTATTTCTTGACCTGCCAAACGTGATTCATTTCATTAGAAATTCTCTTTTGCATAACATTTTGAAATTTGCATAAAACAAAAAATCAAACTTGTAATGCATAGATGTTACAGTATTCTCTTAATATCATATACCATAGAATCTTAAATCATAAGCACCAGACCCCAAACATTAAATTGAATATACCTTGAAACGAGGAGTTCGACGCAGAGAAAATGCAGATCCAAGGGATTGGATAGCTGGTTTCTTTCCGGATGAAGTTTTCTTAGAAGGTTTGTCAGTTTCCTCGAGTTGAACCTGGTTATCGATTTCTTCAGTTGAAGATTCACTTCTGTCCAATGATGATGTCAAACCTGGAGCTGACATGGAGATTATCGTTGAGCCTTGATGCAGAGACAATGCTTGGGCCCCAACTCCTGTTGAATAACAAAAATATAACAAACTATTAATGCAGAACAAGTTCAATCTAACAAACTGCAAGAAGAACAAAACATGGTGCTTCAGGTAGTATGTCTATTAAGTACCAATGAGTTTTTTGTGCAATGAATAACACACTTTCAAGCAAAAAGTTCAAAATTCAGCGCACACCTTCGGCAGCAGCCTCCTGGAACCTCCGTCTCATGATCCTGACAAACTTGAATAACCCATTTGTATTATTTAATTCATGTATCAACTCTTCAATACCTTGCAAGGATGGGTTACAATCTAACACTGAAAAAGTAAGGTTGTCAGAAGATCAAGAACATGAAAAATCAACATACATTAAGAGCACATAACTTACACGTATAAGTATCATTTCCATGACGGATGGTAAAAGAATATTCTTTATCAGGATCGTCTACATTGATTTTCTTGAAAGAGAACTTTACCCCTGAAAACCCGAGAGAAGTTGTCGAGAAATTAATCTCAAGAATTCACAAAAAATATAAAGGTTATTAAAAAACAACTAACTCAAATTATCATACCATGCCCTCCTTCAATATGGAAATCAAGAACTCTATTGTACCAAGAAATAGCCTCTTGAATTTCATTTCTACAATCACTCTCTTGGGGTTCCTTGTGTTCATATGGAGATAAAGCTTTTGATGGCATTGGAAAGGAGGAAAAGTAATCAGTTTTTAAGGGCTAGCAAGAACAGATTTAAGAGTGAGCAGTCGTCGTAAATAAATTTTTACCTAAGGATTGCCGAGATATAGTTGTTGAATATTCATCCCTCCTTGCTTTGCAGTCTTGTAAATTGTTTCTGAGCTCTTCAATTCTAGATTTTGAAGTTGCAAGGGAGTCCGTGAGTGCGAGGCGTTTAGCCTCTTTACGAGTCTTGACTACAAAAACACGCAATTATAATGGAAATAAGCCTTATAATTAGCATGCAGCCTCAGTCGATTCAACGAAATAGTGTATTCTACTCATGCAGCGTTAGAGGAAATTAGCATAATCGTAGCTCATACCTGCAAGAGCTTTAACCAGTTCATCTTCCGCCTCCCTCAGCCTCGCTTTTAGTTCCCCCAGTTTTCCTGAAAATTCAAAAATCAATCAAAGATGAAACAAGAAATTTCGAAGTAAACTTGGCCACTCCTGAACCTAAACCTACTCAGTCCCCTAGAATTACATTCATTTTTGAGTCTTGTACGCTACCAATCTCAAAACCCTATCGGTGACTTCACAAACAATTCTAGTACCGATTACATTATTGAACTCGCCACAATATAACGGTATCGCATCCACTTCTTTCCCGAATAATTTGAAGAGAATAGATGGCTCACCTTGGCTTCGGGCATTTTCTCGGGACCGTGCAGTGATCGATTCCAGAGATTTGCGAAATGAATCCGCGAAGGACTCCATTTTTTGTTGCTGAACTGCAATTTCCTTTTCACGAACAATTCGAAGTGACTCCATCCTCTCACAAACAGAATCTTCAGCCTTGTTCTCCATTCTTTTACAGAGCAAAGAAGTTGCTTGACACTCGTTCGCCCGCCAAATTTGCTTCAAAGTTCAAATTCTTTCCTGGAGAACATCGACGGACGACGACGACGACGACGGTTGGTAATGAGTCACGTTGGGCCGTCGGTGGCTCACAAGGCAACACCGATTTTGAGCCCAAATTGTATCTGGCCCATTTTCATTTTCTGAGCCCAAACAGCCCAACTAGGGTCTCTCAAGACCCATTTACTGAGTAGTAGTCAAGATTTGAAGCCTAATGGAACTTGAGAGTGACCCTACACGGATCCGCTCCTCAAATCATGGCCACACAAGGCTAAAATCTTTACTAGATACATGAGTTAAACTGAGTTAAATTGTAAAAAGGTAAAAAAAATGGATAGATGTAGAATTCATTTCCCTTTTTAACCTTTTTTAACGCCACTCGTAAACCACTTAATTATTCTCTTTACCTATTTGGTCGCATTCGACGTCGATTCGAGAGATAATGATTAAAATCGATTTGGATACTAGATCTGTGACTAAGAGGCTTAATTTAGTTTGATTTTTTTTTTTGGCACTTCAAATTTACGTGGTTAATGAAGTTTTTAGATAGGCTCCTGGCTTAACTCGTCATTCAACGACCAATGATAATAATACAAGGAAAAGTCACAATTTGGTCTAAAAGAGATAACACGAAATCAAAAAGTTCAATTGATATGGTAATTAAAAAAGAAAAAAAAAACGCTCCATTCGAGAGCGGAAAGAAGAAAAGTGTACGTACTCAAAACCAAATTCATCTTAAAAAAAAAAAAAGCTCAAAAGCAGTGTAAAGAGAATGGAATGATCATATGAAAGAAGCATTTGATTATGTGACAAAATAGTGGTAGGTGGGAAGAGTAATAAAGCCTCCCACATCAACCTAGTAAGGGACATTTTCCCGATATATAGGGTATGTTGTGGAGCTAAAATGGGACATCCACGCAGAAAGGGAAAAAGAAAAAGCTCATTTATGCTGTGAACTGTTTGATTTTCTAGCAGCTGCCACAAGGCATTCATATAATGGAGGCCATCTTAAGGCTATCAATAAACCCACTTCTTCTTGTTCAATACTATATTCTTTTTCATCTTCTCGTTTGTAGCCTTATATTTATCATTACAGATGATATATGAATTCTTTAAATATCAAAGTTTTCATATGGTGAATTAATAAAAAAAGTGGGTAAAATTGGAATTAAAATCTATCACTTCTATATTAACGTTTTACATAGCAATCTATTAAGTTCTCAAGTCCGGGACAAATCAAGCCTAACTCAATAGATAGAGACATCAATTACAATCTTAAATGTTGTTAGTGCAATCTCCTTCGTACCTATTGAACTAAAAAAATTCTTTAGGAGTACTTTTATAAACATTGGAAAGTGAATATCTCATCCTAATAGTTCTTGAGTTCTTGACAATTCGAGCCTACTTCAATAAATAAAGACACTAAATTTCAAATGTCGATAATGTAACTTCGTACAATTATAGAACTAAAAAAACAAAATTCGATCAAAAGTGAATATCTCATCCCACTTATCACAAATTGAACACAATTTTATGTATTAATAATATTTTAGTTAGAAAAGTCTATTTAAAAACTAACTTAAATCTACCTATGAAATTCCACATCAGTTGAAGATGAGAACGAAGCTATAAGAATGTGGTAATCTCTTCCTAGTAGATGTTTTTTAAAAGACCTTGAGAGTAAGCTCGAAAGGGACAGCCCAAAGAGAACAAAAAACACAAATAGGACAATATCTATTAGCGGTGCGCTCGTAGAAAGCTCCAAACTCAAAAGGAACAAAAAATTCAAATAGGACAATATCTGCCCGTAGTGAGCTTGAGCTCTTCAGAAGTCCAAAGAAATGAATATTTGCTAACAATGAGTTTGAACTGTTACTAAGTCGAGTTAATGTACGTCAAACTGACCTTTGTACAGTAGGAAGTAGGAAGTAGGAAGCAGGAAGCAGAATCTTAACTAATTATGAAGCAGGCATCAAATTTTGTATAATTGGAGGAGAGTTCTAGATAGATGGTTCCAAATGAAATTAGTTGCGTCACAAAAACAATAATGGAAAATTTGAAATTGGCTCATAAAATTTACAATTATTGAGACAGCCCATGTTTACTTTACATAGATGCAAGTAGAGCTAAGGAATTAGATTGACAAGACCATTGTCCTAACACCAGAATTACCCAAATCTCAGATAGGGATATGAAAGAAATGTAGTATAGTATAGTATAACACATGCATGCATTTCCCAGATACAAATGACTTTATAACTCAAAAAATAAAGGTACAACAACCTTTACCTTTGAACTCATCATAATTAATCACATTATTCCACATCAATTCAAGGCCTTGCTACCCTTTTCAAAAATGAAGAAATGACAGTAAAGAATAATACAAAAGAAGAGAGAGAGAGAGAGAAAGATGACTTTGATTATATTCACCAAAAAGGCTGTCCTAAATCAAGCTTTAATGGATATTAAAATCACTACCATCTCCTTGATGGAGAAGGAAACAAACACAAAATTTAAATACAGTGATTAAAATAACATGAATCCACATCATGATCACGAGATAGGCACAGACACTGAGTGACTTCCTTCTATAATAAAACCCAAAATCCAAATTGTGATTCTAAATTTTGGATTGGATTGGATTGGCCTCTTCTTTATTTAATCCGAAGATCACATGACTTCCTTCAAATTTTCTACCAGTAGGGAATTTTCACTTCATCATTTGGTCGCAAAAAAAAAAAAAAAAAAANAAAAAAAAAAAAAAAAAAAAAAAAAAAAAAAAAAAAAAAAAAAAAAAAAAAAAAAAAAAAAAAAAGTAATATAAAAACAGGGTTATGCAGCAGATCCACAGGCATTCGAATCTTTTATCCTATTATATATTATTTTTAGATCCAAACCTCTGCCCTTCCTCCCCAGATCTGTTCATAAATCTTAAATTTAGGGTTATGCCATGTGGATGGTTCAGGCTTCAAATCTGTTCATCACTGTTTATGGTATTGCCAAACTAAACAGGATAAAGTTAGGCCAATATTTATATACATATATATTTTAATTTCCAATGGTAATGAAGGAGTTGGAATTGATTTCTTTGTTTGTATCTTGAGGAGGAGGTTGTAGCCAATAGGATATATTTGTGTGAGATCCTACCTCAGTTGGAAATGAGAAAGAAACATACTCATTTTAAAAATCTTGAAGGGAAATCTAAAAAAATCCAAAAACGACAATATCTCTCCAAGTGAGCTTGAGTTGTTACAAATGGTATCGGAACCAGACATTGGATAGTGTGTTTGGGCCCCAAGGGAGCTTGGGTTGTTACAAATGGTATACACTGAATAGTTTGTTTGGGTCCCAAAGGGGGTGGATTGTGAGGTCTCACATTGGTTGGAGAGGGAACGGTTAGTGTGTTTGGACACCGAGGGAGGTGGATTGTGAGGTCCCACATTCGTTGGAGAGGGAACAAAGCATTCCTTATAAAAGTGTGGAAGTCTCTCCCGAACAGACGAATTTTAAAAACGTTGAGGAGAAGCCTAGAAATATCCAAAACATCTACTAGGGGTGGAGTTTGATGATGGAAAACTAAGGGCCACGCAATACCAATGTAAACCGTTTATTTTGGAAGAGAGATTATATATAAAAAAAAAATTGAGAAAAATAAAAACGGCACAGAAACATAATTGCATTAAATCTTTATTGAAAAAAACAACCCCCAAAAGAAAGCAGCCTTATTAAGGTTAAAAACGTGAAGAAAAGGTATATATAATCATACAGATTTTTGGAAAGCAGCGGAAGGGGTAGCAACAAACAAACAACGTTATCATATAAAGTTGGGCCACGATGGTTTAAGGCCATCTGGCTGGCCTGAAAGCAAAATGCAGGTCACTAAAAACCCCTAATGTTCTTTTGGATATCTGGCCTTTAATTCATCCCATTCGCCCCAAGAACTCAGTTGGTGAAAACTGAAAAGCTCTTTCTATCCTTCTCTCTTTCTTGAAGTTGTTCCAATTAAAATACAGCTTTCCGCCACCCTCCTCCCACCTCTCCCCTTTATCAATATAAAAATGCAAAGCAAACGCCAACCAAAAATTCCATCTCCCCCTGCACCACCATCATGGCCTAGCTGTTGTTCTTGGATCCCAGGATTTAAGGCATTTCAAATTGTTTATAGAGAGGACCTAATTTAAGACATCGTAGACCGCAAGACATGATTTGGCTCCTCTTGTTTTTGGCACTCCCTAGGCTCAAACCCACTTTTCTGTTTCTCTCATTGGAGTTTGTAGTTTAGTTGTAATGCCTGTAAATTCATGGACCCTCCCCTCCTCATCTATCCTAATCCTAATCCTCTGTTTTTCAGTCTTCTACCTCTTCCCTCTCCCAACTTCCGCCATTAACGAACAGGGTCAAGCTCTACTCACTTGGAAGCTGAGTTTCAATGGATCAAACCAGGCTCTACGTAATTGGGACCCTAACAACCAAACTCCATGTGGGTGGTTTGGAATCACTTGCAACACAAACAGAGAAGTAGTGGAAGTAGTACTGAGGGACGTGGAATTACCTGGTGAACTTCCTTCGAATTTCTCTTCGCTCTCGTCGTTGAACAGGCTCGTCTTGTCTGGTGTGAACCTCACCGGTTCCATTCCTAAAGAGATCGGTGTTCTTAGCCAGCTCCGGACCTTGGAACTTAGTGACAATGGCTTAACTGGAGAAATCCCAAGTGAAATATGTGCCTTGCTAGATCTCGAACAGCTTGACCTCAATTCGAATCATCTCGAAGGATCAATACCTGCAGGGATCGGGAATCTCACGAACTTGAAGGAGCTGATTCTGTATGACAATCAGTTAAGTGGTGAAATTCCCATTAGTATAGGAAATTTGAAGCAGCTTGAAGTGATTAGAGCTGGAGGGAACAAGAACTTACTTGGTTCTGTGCCGGAAGAAATTGGTAACTGCAGCAGTTTGGAGATTCTTGGTCTAGCTGAAACAAGCATCTCGGGGTTCCTTCCATCCAGTCTTGGCCGCCTCAAGAAGCTTCAAACATTGGCAATCTATACTACGCTACTCTCCGGCCAGATTCCTCATGAACTTGGCGACTGCACTGAGCTCCAGAACGTTTATCTCTATGAGAACTCGCTCTCCGGCTCGATCCCGAGCACGTTAGGAAGGTTACAAAATCTCCAGAGTTTGCTAGTATGGCAGAACAATTTGGTCGGCGTTATACCGGTGGAGCTAAGTAAGTGTAACCAATTATTGGTCATCGACATTTCAATTAATTCCTTGACAGGAAGCATTCCTTCAACGTTTGGGAACTTGACATTGCTCCAAGAATTGCAACTGAGTTCAAATCAATTATCCGGTGAGATTCCGAAGGAGATTGGAAGCTGTTCGAGAATCACTCATATCGAGCTTGATAATAACCAGCTCACTGGTACGATCCCTTCTGAATTGGGAAATCTCACCAATCTGACATTGCTGTTCTTGTGGCAAAACAAGCTCGAGGGGAGTATTCCACCCACCATTTCCAATTGTGGCAACCTCGAGGCTTTGGATTTATCATTGAACGCCTTGACAGGTTCGATTCCGACTGGAATTTTCGAGTTGAAAAAGCTTTCCAAGCTTCTCCTCCTCTCCAACAACCTCTCTGGTGTGATATCGCCGGCGATTGGTAACTGTTCGTCTCTGTTTCGGTTACGAGCGAATGACAACAAGCTCACAGGAGAAATTCCGCCGGAGATTGGGAATTTGAAGAACTTGATTTTCCTCGACCTTGGAAACAATCGCCTCACTGGAGCGTTGCCTCCGGAGATCTCCGGCTGTAGAAATTTGACATTCCTCGATTTGCATTCGAACTCTCTAACAAAATCTCTTCCAGAAGAATTCAACCAGCTTTCTTCTCTTCAGTATGTTGATCTCTCAAATAATCAAATCGAAGGGACGCCGAATCCGAGTTTTGGAGCTTTCAACTCGCTCACGAAACTAATTCTCTCAAACAACCACTTCTCGGGGCCTGTACCGACTGAAATCGGTTCCTGCTTGAAACTTCAGTTACTGGATTTAAGTTGCAATCAGCTCTCTGGAAATGTTCCTCCGAGCTTAGGGAAGATTCCTTCGCTAGAAATTGGTCTCAATCTGAGCTTAAACCATCTAACCGGCGAGATTCCCCCGGAGTTTGCAAATTTAGACAAGCTAGGGTCATTGGACCTCTCTTACAACCAACTCTCAGGCGACCTCCACATTCTCGCAGACCTGAAAAATCTCGTAGTCCTCAATGTATCACACAACAATTTCTCAGGGCGTGTGCCAGAGACGTCATTCTTCACGCAGCTCCCTCTAAGCGTCCTCTCAGGGAATCCGGACTTGTGCTTCGCCGGCGAAAAATGTTACGCCGATAACCACACCGGCGGCGGTCACCACACGTTAGCGGCTCGAGTGGCCATGGTGGTGTTACTGTGCACGGCGTGCGCACTGCTACTAGCGGCAGTATATATCATTCTCAAAGATAGACATTCGTGTCGAGGATGCTTCAATGGGTCCCGCGGTGAAGATTCAGACGCCGCCTTTGATAGCGACCTGGAGCTTGGCTCAGGCTGGGAAGTGACATTATACCAGAAGCTTGATCTTTCAATCTCCGACGTAATCAACTGCTTAACGCCGGCCAACGTCATCGGCCGCGGCAAGACCGGCGTTGTGTACAGAGTCTGCATCTCATCAGGTCTAATAATCGCCGTGAAGCGATTCCGATCATCAGATAAGTTCTCGGCGGCAGCGTTTTCATCCGAAATCGCAACACTGGCGAGAATCCGGCATCGGAACATCGTCCGATTGCTAGGGTGGGGGGCGAATCGGAGGACGAAGTTACTGTTCTACGACTACTTGCCGAACGGGAATTTGGGCGAGTTGCTACACGAGGGGAATGGGCGCGTGGGGTTGGACTGGGAGAGTAGATTCAAGATAGCATTGGGAGTGGCGGAGGGTTTGGCTTATTTGCACCACGACTGCGTGCCGGCAATTTTGCACCGGGACGTGAAGGCTCACAACATTCTGTTGGGGGATCGCTACGAGGCGTGTTTGGCGGACTTTGGGCTCGCCCGCTTGGTTGAAGATGGTCCAAGCGGTTCGTCTTCCACGAACCCCCAGTTCGCTGGTTCTTACGGCTACTTTGCACCCGGTAAGGTCTAAACTAATTATTACAGTAATAATGAACAAAAATTACTATGGTATATTTTGGTAATTTACCTTTTTTCCATCTTATAACTTATTTTTAAAAAATACTTAATTAAATTTCTTATAATTTTTAAAATTTTAATTTTCCGTTCATATTTCTTATAATCGTAATTTGCGTACGTATTTTTTATATATAAAAAAATAAATTAATATAGACAGTAGGAGGATAATAATGGGTGTAAATTGGAGGATAAGAATAAAATGGGGCAGGATGATTGTGACCAGTGAGAGGTTGCAAAGATTTTCATGTCATTTCCTTTGGAAATTTGCACTTTTCAATTTTAGAATTTAGTTAGAATTTTAAAAAGTACTTAGAAAAATGATTTTTTTTTTAAATTTGTTTCTTTAATATTATAATTTTTTTTCGCAGAGTACGGATGCATGTTAAGGATCACCGAAAAGAGCGATGTGTATAGCTACGGCGTCGTTTTGTTGGAGTTAATTACAGGTAAAAGACCCGCAGACTCATCATTTGCAGAGGGCCAACACGTGATTCAATGGGTGAGAGATCATTTAAAGAAGAAGAAAGATCCAATTTTGATCATGGATCCCAAACTCCAAGGTCGACCCGACCCACAAATCCAAGAGATCCTCCAAACATTAGGAATTTCCCTACTTTGCACTAGCGACCGTTCTGAAGAAAGACCGACAATGAAAGACGTGGCAGCTCTTTTACGGGAGATCCAACAAGATCACTTGGCAAACGTAGCAGAGGCTGTCGACAAGCCGCCACGAAACAATAGCAACGCAACAAGTTTGGAAACAACATCATTTTCATCCTCTTCTACAGCTCGTGCGAGTCATTTGCTTTTCACGTTGCCTCTTCAGGAGTCATCACGTTGCTCGTATGTGTCATTGTCCTCATCAAGCACGTATACGCCGCGTGAACAATGATATTTGCTATAATTTATTATTAAAAAAAATTAAGATTAAGATTAATGTATCTTTGGGATAAGTAGATAGGGTATTGTAAAGGATTTAGCTTTTAGACCACTTCTTGAATGGAGAAAAAAAAGGAAAATATAATATTAATATATATTTTTTTATAAATTCATTATTATTGGTCTTTTCTATTGCCGTCTGATAAATGTGAATTAACAAAGGCCATTTGGTTTCTTACAAATAATATAATTCAAGGTTTATTGGAGAAAAAAAAAAATAATAATAATAATAATATTCAGTTTGGTTGGGCGGTACGTGGAATTATAAGTGAATAATTGATTAAAGTGGCGTCGTTTTGGAAAAGGAGCGAAGTGAAATGTGAGTGGGCGTGTGCACGTTGGAAGGTTCTTCATTGATCTGTGCTTGTGAACTGTGGAGTGAGTGTGAAAGGGAATAATAAAATGTGAAAGGGAAAATGTGTGGTACTAAACCACTAGGAAATGGCCAATGATTGGATTATTTGAAGTACATCCTTCTCCTTCATTCCTTCCTTCTAACATACTTCCATACCTCGGTAGCTCGAGTCGAGAGATCAATAAGTTAAAAGTTTGAATCCACACGATCGTTTATTGTTGAACTAAAAAAATATATACTTCACACCGACTCCTCAAAACGTGTTGCCTCTTATCTCCGAGACTTCATCGGCATTCCTTTTTCTTCCTTTGAAGATCCTAATATTCATCCTATGAATAAAACACACAAGTTACGAATCAAAGTAAATACATAAAGTTCCACAAAAGTAACGAAGAACTAATAACATCCACCTGGGTTGAAAAATTTCAGATTTAAATGTGCGAACATAACAGTCCAAGCCTACTACCAACAAATATTATCCATTTTGTCTCACGATTTTTAAAACGCGTCTACTAGGGAGAAGTTTCCACACCCTTATAAAGAATATCCTTGCTGGCTCTAATACCATTTGCAATAGCTCAAGTCTACCGTTAGTAGATATTGTCCGTTTTGGTCCGATACGCAATATCTACTAGCGGTGGACTTGGGCTATTACAAAGGGTATCAGAGTCAGACAAGGACATTCCTTATAGGTGGGAAAACCTCTCCCGTTGCGTATCGAATCAAAGCAGACAATATATACTAACTAAAAAAGAATCATGACATTGCTTTAGAAAGAAAAGGAGAGCTCAAACCAGCACAGCCTAAAGAAAGAAAGCTGCAACGAGTTGAAGAAGTTAGTGTAAATGCGAACTTTTAAGGGAAGTACGTTGGTTTCAGTTTTCATGGTAGTGAAAAGACGCACCTTCAAAAAAAAAAAAAGGGGCTTGAGGCAGCCACAGTGGATGAACATGGCTTCCCATTTCACGAGGACCTTTAACACTAAGCTTGTCACTGAAGAGTTCTGGTTTTTCCATGAAAGAAATGCAGTGTTTCTTGAAGACCCTAAATTTAGATTAGATTATAGTTTCTTCAGCTGTCTTTCTATTTTCAGCTTTGGCCTTATCAGCTGAAAACAGGAAATGGGTGAGTGGTCTGCAGTTGGCTAAGCAGCAATGGTTAGAGTCAGAGAGATGAACAGTATGAAGTTTTCAAAAGAAAAGAGTTCTTTTAGAAGTACCTTCTCAATATTTTCTCTAATGCTATATTTGCAAGCACGCTGACATATTTCAGTGATGGATGCGTGACCCAAGAGCTCTCTCACAGACATGCTTTGAAAACTTTGATGTTATATTAATCGGTGCAGACGTCCAGTCCTAAGCAGCGTGGGGTCTATAATGTCTGGCCTGTTTGTTGCCCCAATTATAAACACGGTCTTTATAACCGCTCAAGCCCACCGCTAGCATATATTGTCTGTTTTAGCTATCGCCATCAGTCTCACGATTTTTAAAACGCGTATTCTAGAGAGAGGTTTCCACACCACTATAAAGAAGGCTTCGTTTTAAGATTTATCGTATAACCTCTGAGTCTGATAAGAAATGATGGGTTAGGCAAATATATGTTAAGACCTGAGTTGCTATAGAATAGTACAGAAGGAGGTGACTGACGAGCCTTATCAAGTATCTCTCTCACATTTGCCTCACTTTCACCAAACCACAATGTCAGCAACGCAGGTCCTTTCAGACTTATAAAGTTGGCATAGCATTCATTGGCAATTGAGTAAGCAAGTAGCGTTTTGCAACAGCCAGGGGACCCAGAAAAAAGAACACCTTTAAAGAGGGGAAAAAACACGACAAATCTGAGAAATTAGATGCACCAAAAGCTGAAGATTATAACTAACAGGGCACAAGCCTCTGGAGCTCTATTTCAACATTGTCCATCCCATCAATACACCATCTCATGAAACTTTTTGTGAGATCTTCCATCGATTGGAGAGGGGAACGAAGCATCCCTTATAAGGGTGTAAAAACCTCTACTTATCATATGCATCTGAAAATCGTGAGGTTAACGGCGATACATGATGGGCTAAAACGGATAATATTTACTAGCGGTGGGCTTGGACTGTTATAAATGGTATTAGAGCTAAACATCGGGCAGTGTACCAGAGAGGACGTTGGGTCTCAAGAGGGGTGGATTGTGAGATCCTACATCGGTTGGAAGACGATATGTCTTTCCACTTCTCGTGTGTTGTCTCCCTCATTGGAGCAGTAGAATCTGGCTCATCCATAAATATAATTGAGGGGCCATTCTTTTAAGCTTCCACAAATGCCTTTCTCAGATTGCTTTCACTCTCACCACCTAACTTGGACATTATTTCCGGCCCATTGATGACAAAGAAGAATGCACTTGTGTCATTAGCAACAGCTCTTGCTATAGGAGTCTTTCCAGATCGAGCATGCCCATATAGCAATATCCCTTTTCTAGATTTTACACCAATGGAAGAGTTGTGGGTGTCTACCGATTCCACGCTCTTATAAAGAAGGTTTCGTTCCCTAATCCAACCAATGTGAGATCTCACAATCTACCTCTTTAGGGCCAGCATTCTCGCTCGCACAATACTCGGTGTTTGACTATGATACTATTTTTAATAGTCAAAGCACACTGTATAAGATACTTATACAGCTATAAGATAGTGCCTGTCACTCATGACTTCATTCTCCAACGTGAGATATCACAAATATACACTTCAAACCCGTCTATCTCATAAGTGGTAAAAAGAATTGCAGAGTAACAAAAATTTCCAAGAAAACAGCTCTTGAAACAAGCTTAGCACCAACTCTTCTCTTGTCTAACTTTTAAGTAGATACCACTAAAATATGCATCAACGTATCTTGTCATTTGAAACCCAGGAAAATTCACAGCTAATAACTCGCCTGAACAAGAACAATCAAGATAATAAACGATAACTTACAGGTCCGATGAAGAAGAATGGCCCTTATCCGAAGCAGATAAGCCTATTGGGTCTGTCATCGTTTCATCGTTTTATGGTTTGAACACCACAAATGTTTCTGCAAGTTTTCAGATCATCGGTGACCTGCGGAAGGAAGATATGAAGAAATGAAAAAAAAAAAGGCCATGCTGTTGTAAAGAAGACGGATAATCCAGATAGCTCGTATACAAACGTCGTTTCCAAACGATTCTTTGAAACTAATGGCGGGTTGCCAAGGAAGCAACGTAATCGGTGATGTAGGCGCCATTTTACAGGTTGACAAATTGGGGTTAATTTGCTGCTTGGATCCGACTATCCGCCAGTGAATCTGGGCCTGGCCCAACTTAAACCAGCCCAATTTCATTGCTTGAGAAAGATGAAAGCATGGCGGCTACTGGTGGTGATCGAGCTTTGTTCTTCTGGCTTGCTTTCAGGACCGCCGTGGTCCTGAAAGACAACAATTTCAGCAAAGTAAATGATGGCGATCGAAACTAGTGGAAGAATAGACAAAGTAAATGGAAATGAATTGAGTTATGAGGAATTTGTGGAACGATACATGGAGAAGAACCAACCTGTGGTTTTGACAGGTCTTATGGATGATTGGAAGGCTTGCAGCGATTGGGTCGACGAGAATGGGCAGCCAAATCTACGGTTCTTTTCCACGCATTTCGGGAAATCCAAGGTTCAGGTACTAAATTTATGCTCAATTTTCATATCTGTTCTTTTTTGTCTCGTTTCATTTCATCATGATGCATTGCGATTCAAATTCTTGGTATATCCGGAGATTTTATTCAGTGGAATAAGGCGAGTCTTGCTCTTGCAACTCAAACAGCATGAAGAAGGATGCATATCTCCTCGTTGCTTAAAGATTAATGACTTAGTAGTATGCACCGATTGTGATATCTTTTGGAAGTTGGTGAATGTTTAGTTTTAGCGTTTCCTTTGACCGTTGCCTTTCTGGCTCAATCCCGGAGGAACTCGGCTTGAACATTTTGCATTACTTGTGTGATTGGGCCATCTCATCTAGTGATAGAAAGAAAGAAAGAATGAGTTTCAAGTCTTTGTTCCAATTTTTATAAGGTTAGATGATCATTTGCCATTTGTAGGTTGCAGATTGCAATACTAGAGAATTCACAGATCAGAAGAGAGTAGAAATGTCTGTTTCAGAGTTCATTGATCAATGGTGCAAGGAGGCTGTACAGGAGCGTGGCGTTACTTCGAACAATGGAGATATCGACAAGTCTGTACTATACTTGAAGGACTGGCATTTTGTGAAGGTGTAAGCAGGAATCACTTATCCTCTACTTATCATTCATTTTATTTACTTTCCGTGTCGGATCTAATGGATATATATGCCTATAACGAACAACAAATTTGAGGCCTAAGTAAGTTGTAAGAGCCCAAACCCAACGTTAGCAAATATTGTTCTCTTTGGGCTTTCTCTCAAGGTTTTTAAAACGCGTCTCCTAGGGAGAGGTTTTCACACCCTTATAAGGAATGTTTCGTTCCCCTCTCCACCTGATGTGGGATCTCACATAAGTCGTACTCCTAGTGTCGAATTACTAGGTAAAATGGTTGGTTGGAACACATGCAAGACCGACGTGGCTCTTCTGAGCCCGTGTGACGTTGCCTTGTATGCCTTAGTGTGGGATCTCACATAAGTCGTACTCCTAGTGTCGAATTACTAGGTAAAATGGTTGGTTGGAACACATGCAAGACCGACGTGGCTCTTCTGAGCCCGTGTGACGTTGCCTTGTATGCCTTAGTTTAAGCATGTTTTATTAGCAGGTGCAGTTCTTAGGATAGATTTACCATTCTTGTTGACGAGTGGATTGGAATGTAGTTCATCTCAAGCTTGACTTTGAATCTCAACTATGAAAAGCTTAGGAATATCCATAGTTTTCAACTGAGGAAAACAATTAAAGGGTATATTGACAAATGATGGAAACATTTTGGTATGGTTTCTCGAGATGTCCTATGAATACGCTAGACTGTCATTGAATTATTGTAACCGCCCAAGCCCACTGCTAGCAAATATTGTCCGCTTTGACCCGTTACGTATCGCCGTTAGCCTCGCGGTTTTAAATGCATTTGTTAGGGAGAGGTTTCCACATCCTTTTAAGAAATGCTTCGTTCCTCTCTCCAACTAATGTGGGATCTCACACTTATAATGTAATTTTCTTAAATTTCCATGTTCGATTAATCTTTACATAATCATCTTACATTATTATTGTTTGGAACATGCTGGCAATAGACTTTTGCCTGTATGACTGTGTCAAATTATGGGCTTAGTTGATTAGCGAAAAGCTAGGTATGTTGTCTCACATGCCTTTCTATCCTTGTTGATCTGATTCTCAGGAATACCCAAATTATGCAGCATATTCAACTCCACACTTTGTTTGTGATGACTGGCTCAATCTATACCTCGACAGTTACCGTATGCACAGGGATCCCGACTCTTACCAAGAGAAGGATGAAATAAGTTGCTCCGACTATCGTTTTGTTTACATGGGAGCAAAAGGTATAGCATCATACAAAATCGTTGCACTTTTTTTTTTTTTAAATGTTCAGCCTCATCAAAACTTTTACATGGTTCTTCATCAGGTTCTTGGACTCCACTTCATGCGGACGTTTTCAGGTCATACAGCTGGTCAGCAAATGTTTGTGGAAAGAAACAATGGTTTCTTTTGCCTCCTTCTCAGTCTCATCTTGTATTCGACAGGCATGGACATAGTTCTGTTTTTTGCGCTTTACCGTTAACTGATGGTTCAATATGTACATGACGATCTTGTTCTAATTTCGTAAGTAGTCGCCAATTTCTGTTCTGAGGGACTTGTGGATTTGAGGAACTAATTCTTTCCATTACATTAGTACTTAAGATTGAGAAGAGGAAAGTGATGGAAAAGATGCTAAAATTCTAAGCTGAAACAAACCTATGAGTTGACTGTTTTGTCTTCGTCCACGAGAATTGTTTTGGTATGCATATGTTCATACGACCGTGACCTTCGAAATCCCCCTCCCTCCTCCCCTCGATCTTTGGGCTTTGTCATTGTTTCTTAACTTTTTGTTTGTATCTTCAAACAGGAATATGAAGGCCTGCATATATAATATCTTTGATGATAATATAAGTGAAAATTTGTTTCCTGGTTTTAAGAAGGTAAATATGATTCCAGGTGTGCAACCTCTTCTCCTTCTATGGCTTGAATATATCAGCTTTTTGCATGTTCATGTGTTTATCATTATGCAGGCTACCTGGTTGGAGTGCACTCAAGAACAGAATGAAATTATATTTGTGCCAAGTGGCTGGTATCATCAGGTTCATAATCTGGTATTATACTTCCTTATTTCTCTTATGCCCTTGTGGTGCAAATGATTTGTATATTTCATTGTTTTAGGGGTCATTATTTTATGATTAGCTTAAATTGTCCTTTTCATTCTCAACTTCCGATTAATATTTCTCGACCGGTGTTGAACTTTAAGGTTCATTCATCGTAGTTTGTCCGACCAGGAACCGTTCTATCTTTTGATGTGTTTGTTTCTTTGCAGGAAGACACTGTATCAATAAACCACAATTGGTTTAACTCCTACAACCTCTGTTGGGTGGTAAGGCTTGTTATTATGGGCAATACACAATCTTTGTTGACAACAGGATGAACAATATTCTGATTCAACTGGCATGTTTCCTGCTCTGAATTCCATTCTTTCAGCTGGACTTGATGGCACGGGATTACAATGAAGCTAAGGAGTACATAGAAGACATTAGAGATATATGTGATGACTTTGAAGGTCTCTGTCAGCGCAACCTCGCAGCGAACACAGGTAGCGATTAGCTTCAATAATTTTACTCATGAATACGTTATCTTCTTAATATATACTTTCGAATCTTTACCCAGCATGTTGAGACCAGAGTGTCACTAGGGAGCAAGATCTTAAGAACTCCTGTTTTCTCATTATTAGGGTTGAGGAATAGTATCAGATTCAGACGTCGGGCAATGTGCCAGTGTCTCACTGGCCCCCCAAGGGGATGGATTGTGAGATCCCACATCGATTGGAGAGGGGAACGAAGCATTCCGTATAAGGGTGTGGAAACCTCTCTCTAGCAGACGTGTTTTAAAAACCGTGAGGCTGACGTCGATACATAATGGGCCAAAGCGGACAATAGGGCTTGGGTTGTTACACAATACCAATGATATTCTATTACTAGTTAATTCTTACAACTTTTTTCTTTCCTTTCAGGCATGAACTTCTATGACTTCTTCATCTTCTTAGCACGCTTTGCTCTTGCCAATTTGGTGGTATTAGACAATCTAGCTAGAGACACCGAAAATGTTGCTGGGAGCTTATCTCCAATGGTTCAACAGTTGGCTCACAATCTTGCTTCAATAAAGAACATTGTCTTGAAAATGAAATCCCTGGAATGTTTTTCAGGAGACCAAGGATTCGTGTTGGATCTAGGAGAAACACACAAAGATCCCAAGTTTTCTAACCTCTGTTACTCTTTAGTTCAAACTTGTGGGTCCATACATAAACAACAGATTTCTCGCCTTTGCACGAAGACAATCGACACACACGATTCTAGATCTTCGACTATCATTCAAAACTTCTGTGATGGTGTTTCATCCCCCCAAGATCTTGTCACATTTATCGACACGGTCTCAACAGAACGCGCAAAATCAGAAGCACCAGAATGATAGTTCTCATGTCATACATGCACAGCTGATATCCAAGCTCGTTGTTGGTAGAACAGTGTGGTTCATTTACAAGGCATTGTAGAAATAAGAAATCAGAATAAATGATGAATCTCACTAGTGCTAGTCCTCCTGGCATTGAAGTGACAAATCTTTGCTTTCAGATTCTCTTTCTCTCTCATGATTGGATCGTTGCAGTGATTCAAAGAAAAGGAGGGAAACAGAGGTTAGCAGTCTGTGGTATGATTTGAAAGCGACCCCATGGTGGATCAAATTGTGGGTGCACCCACAAAAGATCACCATCTTTTATGGGCCTTTGCTTTTTTTTTTTTTCCTGAACTGTCCCATAAAAGTGTTGTTTCCTTTGCTTTTGTTGGTAAAGTAAACTGTATTATTGTATGCTTTTTCAGTTCAGGCCACCACACAAAGATGAGCGCCTGTGGTTAAAGTTGGCGGCACCAAGCTGTGGCGTCCATTTCACTCTTCCCCTCACTCACTGGTTCATCACTCCCTCTCATCTCTTGTTTTTTATCCAATAATCTGTTCTAAACAAATCTTTGGAACTATTTAATTAGTTTGTGATGCGAGATTTCTGTTATTTGTTTGTCTCATGAGATGGACGAGTATCTAAAGCATGTAATGGGTTTGATCTTCCACTCTGCAATTGTTCAAACGGTTGCTATACCAACTTTTTTGAACTAAAACTCATTTGCAAGCTCTCCCTTTTCCTAGTTGTGTTTCAATCGTCGTTTTTCTATTTGATTATTGTGGTCGTGTATTCTAACGTGATGAAAAGGGTGAAAATGAATTTAGAAAAATAATAATAAATAATAAAGTTTGAATGTCATTGACCACTGCCATTAATTATTGTTTGGTTGACTTTTCATACACTCCATTTGATATATTCACTCACTCACTCGCTGCAGATATTCTGTATGGTTCATTTAAAGATAGAGACTTTTAAAAGAGCAATGGAAGTATGCTTCTTTATTGCTCCCCACATGCAAATCCATAAAGTATGGGACCTTCAAAACTGATTCCAGGAAGGATTTCTTTAAACAAACCTTAGTGATGTATGACATTACGAGCCACTTTAATCAATTTTTTTTGCGTGAATCTTTGTCAATCCATCGATGTTTGGTTAGAAAGTCATTAGAACTTATGCTTAAAGCAAACAATATTATACCACTATGAACGTCTGTCCGTGCATCATTTTGTTAAAGTGTTTTGGATTATTATGTTCAGCTTTTGTGTTCCTTTCGTTTGTAAGATTTGTCTTTTATATTTGTTTAGAAATCAAAGAGAATTGGAGCCCATATCCTATTATCTCCAAAATTTTACAATATCCCAAAATGGGTCCACATAGGAAGGAAGAAACCCAAAGATATTTATATAATTATAATAATGAAAGCAAACCAAATCATTCTAAATGCCTATAGAGAGAGTGGGTAAGAAATAAAATCCCCAAAAATAAAAAAGAAAAAGAAAAAATCTATGCCATTTTGATGTGGTCATGGACAGTGTACATTTCTACCAGGGCCTCCATAGTAAAAATAAGTGCCCCAAAGCTTGTTTTTTCCTTGTCTTATGTCATAGCAATTCGGATGATCGGCCAAGAGATGAAGGTTCGAGACAGGAAGCAAGCTGTTGTCCCAATCAATTATTTGCAGATTTCTGAAATAAGAAGCTTTTCCATAGCCTTCTTCTGCAAAATGCCCACTTCCCATTTGTGTTGATGTGTGTAACCCTGTTGATCTTGTGTTCACTATTTCTCCTCCAAATTGGATCATGCTGGCATGGCTTCCCAAGTGACTGAACAAAAATGCTGGCCAGTACCCTACTAACAGTCCCTGCCCAATTTCCAGCCACCAGTTTCCGTGCCTCGGATCCTGCATCGACAATCAATCCGTATAGTTGACTTTCATGAGATTAGTCGAGGTGCGTATATGCTAACTCTCATCTAGGCATATAAGACTGAGAGAAACTTATGGTGAGTGAAAGTAAGTCACTGGTCGTCAAACCATCAGAAGGGGTATAGAAATATTTGCTAAAGAAGAAGAAAGGAAACCACGTGGGAGTCCTATCAATGGCAGACAAATTCTTGCTTTTGAAATGATTAAGGTTACAAAAATGTTTTTGTTTATGGGGGTGGGGAGGGAGTGTAAGAGTGGAAACTTTTAAGGTTTTATGTGAGCTGTCAGCTTCAACCTAACTCGATTATTAAGATGATGGTCTTACCTTGGCTAATTAAGAAGAAGATTTGTAACAATCTAAACCTACCGATATTATTCTTTTTGGGTTTTTCTCTTCCGGGCTCTCTTTCAAAATTTTTAAAACGCATTTGCTATGAAGAGATTTTCACACTCTTATAAAGAATGTTTCGTATTCTCCTCAACCGAAATAGGATCTCACAATCCACCCCCTTTTGGAACCCAGCGTCTTTGCTGGCACATTGCCTCGTGTCTACCTCCTTCGGGGCTCAGCCTACTCACTGGCACATTGCCCGATATCTGGCTTTGATACCATTTATAACCTTGAGGGAAAGTTCGAAAAAAAAAACTCAAAGAGGACCATATCTAGGGCTTAGGCTCTTGCAAAGATTATGGGTTTATAAGTAAATAACACTATCAACGAGACCTTCACAAAAAGCAAAACCACGAGAGATTATACTAAAAATGGACATTAACATATTATTATGGAAGGAAGGCAGTGGTTTCAAGTAGAGGTTCCGATTTCAAAACCTCTCGTTGTTTCACATTGTTTACTGTCAAAATCACCTCTAGTTAAATCAACCCATATAGTTAATTCTCCATTGATTCCATCTTTTTCTCTTTTCTAGGGGTGGGGGGTGGATTTCATTGGATATTGAAGAAAGCTCACCTTCCAAATCATTAAACCCACATCAAATTGTCTGCCATTGTAATAAGATCTTGGAGATATGGCAGCTCCTATGGCAATCTTGTTATTAGTTTGAACAAACCCAGAACACAGTAAGTTGTAGCACCCTGTTGCTTGGTATGCGTCTGTCTGAAGAACACAAGAAAAGAGAAACAAGTTCAGAAAAAACAAGATTTCTCTTTCGTTTTCCCCTGAATCTTTTGAAACATGTACTGTAAATTTGAACTGACCGTCCAATATGTGAAGAATCTAGGGTAATTATCTCCATATAACTCAGGACTAACCTGATCAAACCACCATAAACAAAATTTTCAGGAAGTTTCAGCACAAACAGATGCAAATTAAGAGAAAAACAAAGAAAAACATGCCTGCCAACCAGCTTCAATGGTGTTCAAATCATTATTGAATGATCCAGAAATAACCCAGATTTGAGATAAGCTGAACTCATATTGATCACTCACATGGGGTGCCCAAACATTTATGTTGGCTTTTGCCCCGTAATATTGTTCTCCATTAACAAACACTACAGCATGCTGTAAGAAATTTGGCCATTTTCTTAGTTTGTATTGATTCCCAGATCAAGCAACAGACAACCAAATCAATCTCATTGCATTAATGCTTAAGCGGAAGGAATTTGAAGAACAAGAAGAAGAAGAGGAAATTACTAACCTCATGGCCGCTGTCTGATGAGTCCCTTCTGACAGATTTTATTGGCTTTCTTCCAAATCTTTGAACAGAGCTTGCTCTTAAAATGTCTTGTTCTGTAGTTCTTCTAATGGGAACGGTTCCTTTAGGGCATGATTCACCGGTCTGCCGCCATAGCTGGTAGCTCTCTGCAACAGAGCCGGCGGAGGAGTTGAAACCCTTTGGCCTTTCTGGGGGATCCTGGAAATTGAAATATAATTTCTCATATTCGATTTTGCTTACAATAAAGTAAAATTACAGAGAAATTAGGTTACCAATGGGAGTTGCCCTTTGAGCTTATTGTGATCAAAAGCAGGTTGAAGATGAGAGAGCACGCAATCAATTAAATCCCCATCTGGGCTCTGAAAACGAAGAAGGATCAGCAAACCCCAAATTCTCAAAGATTCATTATATAAAAAAAAAAAAAAAAAAAAAAAAAAAAAAAAAAAAAAAAAAANAAAAAAAAAAAAAAAAAAAAAAAAAAAAAAAAAAAAAAAAAAAAAAAAAAAAAAACAGCCGAACGGAGGGGGGGAGGGAAATATGCCTGAATTGTCTTGACGGGGGGTTTATTGATGTTCTTCAAGTACGCTTTAATGCGGGTAAGTTTCTGGTACTCTTCGGCGGTGGGTATGAAACTCTCCGCCGCAATGGGCGGCGCGGAGGTCGAAGCGATGAGAAATAAAGCAACAAAAGCCGCTAATAACATTGAGAGGAAGAAAGGGGATGGAAAACGGCCAGTTTAAGGGAATGATTTGGGGTGTCGTTTTGGTAGAAGAATACGTGCGTTTGTACGTATTGGGGTTGTCGTATTAGGGCAACAAATCCAGAGAGCTTCTTAACTTAACACTTGGCTTCTTCCTCCTCTGCTTCGAATTCTCTGCATGTCCTTACAAAACAGAACGAACCATTCTCTTCAGGAACAAAAACCCATGAATTGTTTTTTTACACGAATCCGCCATTTTCAACTTTGTATTAATATATAGCTTTTCTGGGTTTGAAGAGCATCTTGGCTTCGTTAATGGCGCTTTTCTGACAGACATAGAAATTGGAGAGTAGAGAAAAAGGAAGGACCCAGATGGGTGTGGGTTGTCTGTTTATGAACAGGAAACTGGTCAAAAGACTCGAGAAACTAAAAAAAAGATACGGTTTCTTTTTCTTTTTTTCTTTATTGCAGGGATGAGAGAGAAAGAAGAGAGAGAAGTAGAAATGGGCATTTGATTTGATGAACTGTGTTTGTGTGAAGAAGATGGATGAAATTGAGGTGGGTTTGGGTTTTGATTGTGACCTTGCTTTTACAGAATTCTGGGAATGGTGGAAACAGAGGCGGGAATCAACCAGACAAACTCCGCCTGAATCCTTTTTAAATGTTCTATTATTTCACCTGCAAAACTGCCTCCTCTCTCAGTACACTCCCTTTTCCTTTCTTTTCTTTTTCTTTTTTTTCTAGGAATTTTCTCTCTCTTCTCTCTCACACAAACATTTATGCAATTTACCTAGTTGGCACCCAACTGAGTGCCGGGTGTCGGACTTTGATATCATTTTCAACGGCTCAGAGCCCATCTATCACCGTCTTTTGGAGAAATAATATATATGAATAACATCGCGGTCTAGCTCTCATACCATTTGCAACCGCCTACCATCTATCACTACTCAAATTTTGCATTCTCTTATAACCGGTCAGCTTTAGCCTATTGTCAATACACCACATTGCTCAAAGTCTGGCTCTGATGCCATTTGTAATAGCCTACGACTAATAGATAGTGTCTGTTTTAGCCTGTTGCGTGTCTGTTTTAGCCTGTTGCGTATCATCGTTAGTCTTTGATACCATTTGCATCCACTCAAATTCATAGCTACCAAATATTGTCCCATTTGACGCGAACTCATACCCTTATAATAAATATTTTGTTCTCTCCACGTTTCAGTCCATTGATCAATAATGTTTTATTTATATTTCTTTAAGTAGAATGGTACAAATCTGAATTTAAGGAAGCACTTATCAAAGGGGCCTGACTCGGATTCATTTCACTCTCGAATTGGTTTTTAATTTAAATTTCAATATTTACAGCACATGGCAGGATTTTGCAGCCCTACCCTTTCCTTTTTGGTTCCCCGAGCTGCCCTGCCCGTGCCCTGCCTGCCCATCTATTTTATTTATATTTATCGATTTTCAATTAATGCAAAATTTAAAAACAGTTTAAATATAATTTTAGTTTATAATTTTTACTTCATTTAGACTTCCATTTGAATAATTATTAAACATCATTCAACGTGTATTAAATAATTTTAAATGAGGCCTGAAATAAAATTACTGAACTTAAAATGATTTTGAAAAGTAATTTCTACTTTTTTATTTTTATTTTTTATCCATGGATTGTAATATCAAAATTAATGAATAAATGTAATATAAACATAACAAAAAGGTGAAAACAGCCACATTTATTCAAAATCTAAAAACTAAAATTAATTAAATTGAAATTTAAATATTCTTTTTTAAAAAATGAAAGTTTAANTGATTTTGTAGTTTGAAACTTTGATATACATGTATATATAAAAAAAAAAAAAAAAAAAACTGGGCCCATTAATATATACAGCTAGTCAATAATTTGAACTTTTATTTAAATAGAAACCAAATTTTCAAAAGAAAAAGAAATTACATTGAAAAGAGCAAGCATCGTTCTTAGACAATTATTTAAATAAATAAATAAATTAGACACTTATTTATTACGAAGACCAATAAATAAAAATTGGGAGTAGATGAATTTTTTTAACAACATAGTGACATCGAGTGACTTTTTAAAAAGTAATTCTCACATTATTTTAACGTTTTATGTGTCCTTATAAAAACATAGGAAGGAAGTGAAAAAAAAGGAAACTGACCAAACTTTAGGACTCAAAAAGATGATAAAAATTTAAAGGCTAATTATACAAATACTTTATTATTATTATTATTATTATTATTGAATAACGATCAAATCAATTCAAATAATTATTTTTTTTTTATTTGAAATTTAATTTTGGTCCTTTGGGTTTAAGGAATTGCAGATCGTGTGTCTGACTTGCAAAAAACGCGTGGACCCAATTTGGCCCATGTCCATCAAATTTTGTACCTCTGGACACCATTTTATAAACTGTGGAAGGCCCATTAGTAGGCCCATTTAATTTTTGTTTAATAAATTATTTAATAGTCAAAGCACAAGATTTAACCCATCTAATACTTTGAAATTTAGTAATAAAACCAATGTATTTCACAATTTTACCCATTTTGAAAAGTAGAATTAATAATTTGAATTTTAAAATGTTTCGTTAATATCTTTTATTTTAAAAAAATAATAAAAATTATTCTTAATACAATATTATATTTTAAAAACAATCATTAAATTTTAAAACTAACGTTAATATTCTTTACCTTTATAAAAAGAATTAAGGACGTTAGTATATGAATTTATTGACAAAAAATTTGTATTGCCCTTCGTAAGTTATCTCTAATTTATAATGTTATTCTTGAAAGTTTAGGAATATTTTTTTAAAGGTGGTACAATGGGTATCAGGCCTTTTTTGAATTAAAACAAAAAAATAAAAATAAAAATAAAAATAAAAATAAAGATGCTTTTTGAAGTTTTTAAATTTTAATTTTTTTAAGATAAATATTTTAAAAATACTCTAAAAAGCAATAGGAATATTTTTTATACTAAAATGTAATTTTTAAATTTAAAGGTATTTTCATTAATTTAGTCTAAAAGCGATAATTAATTTTTTAAAAATAATAATAATAATAATAATTTTGCAAATGTACACCTAGATATGAGATTATATTAAATTAATTTTTTTATAATGGGTTCATTACACGAGAATCTTCCTCTAATAAATATATGTTTGGTATTGCTTTAATAGAGATATATATAATTTAATGGGTTATATCTGAGAAGATTTCTTGTCTTCGAAATTATCGTATGCTTATACTTATTTTCCATTATGTCCACATAATAGAGTTTTATTAATGAAACTATAGTATTTATTGTTAATTATTTGATTTTTATTTTTTTAGTTATACGCAAACATTTCCATATATTTGACTTTCTAGTCAATAACGTACGGTTAAATTACGTGTAGTAAAAATAATTAACCATTTCCCAGCATCTTTTAATTATATGTAAACTATGCTGGTTGGGCGCGACTCCCCATCTCTACCTTCGCTGGCCTTCTTCTTTGCAACAGTTCATCTTCTATCCTGCTTAAGAAATGGCGGTACGTCTCAGTCTCACTCCACGCCACCCACTTCTCCCCACTACTTCTCCAATTCCACCCAGAGCTACTCGATTCCGCAGATTTGCAGTTCAGAATTCCGTCTCCGGCTCCGATGAATCGCGCAAGGTACTATGCTTCCACTCATTATCTACCATTTCTAGTTCGCGTCTGCCTCACATTGCCTTTCGAGAGACCTATTTTCCCTGAGAATACGATGGTGAAGTTTTGTATGATTGGATTCAAATTACGCCTTCGAACTTCTTTATGTTTGTGTCCGTGATTTGATGAATTTTGTGTCTGCCATCGTCTTCTTGTCACGAGGTTGCCTTAGAATTTAGCTGTAATGCGGTGCGAAAATTCTAGCATGCGAGCGTCTATCCCTTATCTGAGGAGAATTGTGTTTACTTTCTGTCAATCGTTTAATATGTGTAACTGGCAGTTGTTTGAAGATTGTGCGGCTTTACGTCTGATTGACTGGGTTGCCTATATGTTTATACGTATATGATGATGAACTCGATAGTTTATGGTCCATGTTTTCAAGTGTTGCAGCTCGTGTTGGAAGTGAAGGAGAAACTCGAAAGAGAACATTCTAGTCTTCCTCTTGGTCGGAATGGACGGGACGATGAAGAGATGATCCTCTGGTTTCTGAAGGATCGAAAGTATTCTGTTGAAGATGCGGTTGCAAAATTAACGAAAGCAATTGTATACTCTTGAAACCTCACTTTTTTATTGTTGCATGTCTCTTGTTCAAGTGGCGTTACCAAAGCTGAATTTGCTGTATTAGTTGTTTTTCAAAATAAGACTAAGATAAAAGTATTAGAAAAACGGGTTCCATCTCAAAACCAATTCACTATAAGAGAAGTAACTCATGCATCTTACAAAGATAGTGAGGTTTCTTCATTTATGTGATCTTCACCAAAAAGTTTTGCATGGTTTATACTGAAATTTTAGTGAACGTTAGGAATGATATTGCCATGGAAGGCGTTGCATAATTACATGCATTTCATTGTCCCTTTGTCTCAAACAGAACTGGCGTCAGGAATTTGGAGTAGATGAACTGACTGAAAATTCAGTAAAGGGAATGGCTGAAACTGGGAAGGCATTCGTCCATGAGTTTCTTGATGTCAATCTCCGGCCGGTACTCATAGTTGTGGCTTCCAAGCATTTACCTGCAGTAAGTTACCTATTTATATTTGACAAATTTTCTTGGTTTGAGTCAATTAGCCAATCCCACCATTGTCCATAGGTCACTTTCAGTACAATTGTCTTCCTTTGTGATTGAGATTTACTCCTTTGTCATTGTAATTTGAAAGCTTATGCATTGTCTTGCAACTGAGAGAAACTCTGTTTTCTTATTGATCAAGAAGAAATCTCTCAGACATGTACAAATAAATTGAAAGAAATTTGCATAACAGCTGTAACTAAAATTCTTAGACAGCCGGAACTAATTTCAGTAAATTACAAAATTACAAAGGTAAATATCTAATAAACTGGCCATGAATCAATGATGCACCTATTCCACGAATGGTGAAGTTTGACATTATGACGTGGACTTTGACCTCTGTCCTTCCTCAGTGAACACTTGTTCTTATTTTTATTGTAAAATTATGTTTTTGTGTATAATCTTATTTGAATTTACTCTCTTAACATGAATTTTGACTTTCCTAATAACTTGACCGCAGGTCCATGATCCTGTTGAGGACGAGAAACTGTGTGTGTTCTATGTAGAGAAGGCACTGAGCAAGCTTCCACCTGGAAAAGAAGAAATACTTGGAATAATTGATCTGCGAGGATTTAGTATTGAGAATGCAGATCTTAAGTTCTTGACATTTTTGGTAATTTTACAAGCTGAAAATTTTCATTCTGAATTAGTGGGAACTCAGAAAGAATATTTGCAAGTTTGTGATGCGATTCATATCTTAACCACTTGGTACTAGCCGAACTAATGATCTGTACACAATTTACACTTTTTAGCATCACAAGTTTTTGCTCACTTTACCAGGAAGAAGCTCTTGCTAAAATAGTTGTGCTAGTCAATCATTGATTTTAAGACATGAAAATTATATTGCATTTTACTTTTCCACAAGACAACAACTAGTTGGTATGCGTACCAGAGTGCTAGCCTGCAGCTGCAAGGATGCTTCATTTAGTAATTAGCACTATAACTTAATTCATAGTGTGGAAAATGGGATTTTCTTCCCCCCATTCCCTTTTCCCCTTAGGGAGCCCTCTATGTTTTCAGTTTCTGGTGGGTTAGGTGTTTGGACGGGGCCAAGAGATTTTGTGTTTTGATGGCTTCTATGTCATTTGTCAGTTGTTCTTTCTGATCTCTTTGTGCTCTTTTTTTTCTGGCAGTTTGATGTGTTCTACTCCTACTATCCGAAACGGCTAGGTCAAGTCCTCTTTGTGGAAGCTCCATCTGTGTTCAGACCACTATGGCAACTTACCAAGCCATTATTAAAATCATATGCCTCTCTGGTATGCATTTCCATTTCTAAACTGCAGATTCAGCTCTAGCCATAAATCTAGATTAATAAATATATTGGATGCAAAGTTGATCACTAATCTCCCTGTTCAATTCAAATTATAGATTCCTTCACTTGCATGTGGAGTTTGCTTTTCTTCTTTTGATTGTCAATGAAGAAATCTTGCATTTTCAAGTTTACTCCATCCGGCCACCAACCCTACACATCCTGAAGATGTTTCACCATTTTAGAAAACTACACATTAGGATTTGGTCACTTAAATTTTATTGAGCTGTTTGGAGTTGTTGCCTTCAGGCCCTTCCCTACATCCTATTTCTAATAGTTTCTGTAATCTTTTTCCTTTTTGAAGGCGAGATTTTGTTCCGTAGATACAGTCAGAAAGGAATACTTTACTGAAGCTACACTGCCTGCCATCTTTAGAAACTGAGGAATTTTGTCACTCTCGACAAACAGGTCCGAATTAGGTAGTATCAAGTCAGATGCTTACTGTAAAGATTATAAAATTCCACCTGTTCATAACAAGAAGAAGATTCTTTTAAATACATTTGATATTCACTTTGCTAATTGTTGGGGTTACATTTCTCCAGAGATGAAGGTCAATTAACGCTAATAGGCCCATGCAACTAATAAATTTCTGAGTTCAATATCGTTCCTCATGATTCTCAGAAATCTGATTGAAAACTAAAATGTATATTGGTATCTAATTTGGAATAGAGTTTACTTATTGACAATAGGAATTTTGCATATTCAGGTCCTTTGCTTGCTGCTTCTGCAATATGGTGGGGACGATCTGCTGAAGCAAATATTTCATACGAATGAAATTCTCCCCCCTCAAGTTCTATGTTCTGATTCGATACATGACGGGGAATTCAGAGATTTTCAAGTATGGGTTCAAAACTGGAGTATGGAGGTAAGCGATCCCACCTAAAGGAAGTTCAAACACGTAAATTTTTATTCTTGTATCATGTTAAATTGTCACCAAGTGTACTTGATTTTTTTGAGTAAAGAAAATAATCACATTTGCGTGCTCCCTCTAATTATCTAGATTTGTCCATTTGCAATTTTGTAAGGCTTCCCACATTGGCTAGATAAAGATAGATAAGGAAATTGTGGATACGGACAATAATTTTCATTGGCATGTGACCTTTTGGTGAAATTAAAAAGAGAAGTCATCAGCCCTTATGTTCAAATAGACAATGTTGCACAGTGGAGGATAGGTTTGTTGGGTATGGAGTCTACTGCATATTTATTAGCTTACTCAATGATTATATATGGTAGATTTATGTATAGTATACGGTAAAACTATATATAGTAAACTAAACCATATATATTCTTAGGGCAATGTTTTGAGAAAGTACTCTATGTATTCTCGGACATATTTTAAATCAATATAAATTGCTAGCTAATATTCCTCTTTGCATTTTCTCTCTTCTGTTTTTGTATTCATCTAGATCGATTGTGCATTGTTGTGCGATCCTAACAATGTTATCCCTTGACATTCATCTTATGTTATATGATAATATATCTACCTTTTTCCTAAAGGAACGTATTTGGATTCTCATCTTACATTAGTAGACTCCACAAAACAAAACCGAAAGATAATGGCAATCGCCACAAATTAACCTACTTGAACCTCTCTTCCATTTGTGTCAAAGTGGTATGAAGATGAAGACTTACCCTATTTTTCCTTATTAATTTCCCTTATTGTCATTGTGAACTTTGGTCTCGAATAATAGCAGTTAAAAGTGATTGATGCAGGACATCCATCCAAACCAAAAGCACCAAATAGAAAGAAAACAACATTTAGAGAAGTGACTCCCCAGCCTCAGCTTTGCTTGTTTTTTAGATAAAGCCTCCAAAATATTCACGGTACAATAGATTATAAGCAAACGGAAAACAATTGACATAAACATAAGATAGAGACATTTACTGGAAAAGGGAAAGTTCATATACTCAAACTTTTGCCTGCTTATATGAATGTGATGTTCCACGTTGGTTATGGAGGAGAACAAAACACCATTTATAAGGGTGTGGAAACCTTCCCCTAGTAGACCTGTTTTAAAGCTTTGAGGGGAAGTCCGAAAGGGAGCCCAAAGAAGACAATATCTGCTAGTGGTGGATCTGGGCCATTACAAATGGATACTAGAGCCAGACATCGGACTATGTGTCAGTGAGGAGGCTATTCCCTGAAGGGGGTTGACACGAGGCGGTGTGCCAGTAAGGACGTTGGCCCCAAAGGGGGNGGGGGGGGGGGGGGGGGGGATTTGGTGGCGGTCCCACATCTATTGGAGAATGAAACGAGTGTCAGCGAGGACGCTAGGCTCCGAAGAGGAATGGATTGTGATGTCGCACATTGGTTGGGGAGGAGAACAAAATACCATTTATAAGGGTGTGGAAACCTTCCCCTAGCCGTTTTAAAGCTTTGAGGGGAAGTTCGAAAGGGAAAGGCCAAATAGGACAAATAGGACAAATAGGACAAGATCTGCTAGCGGGGGATTTGGGATGTTACAATGAACCCGGGTAGTTGATTTTGTCACTTCATTTTTTTTAGAACCACATTGGGTAGTTGATTTTGTCGCTTCATTTTTTTAGGGAAATTTGTCATTTGATTTATTGTTCTTAAATGCCTTGCATTAATGTTTGATTTTCAATTTCATTAATTACATTAAGAATGGGTGATCTGCCATTTCTAAAAGGAAATTATGATGAAAAGCCTATGAATATCTTTTTTTTTCCTAAAATAAATGAGATGACAATATATGATCGAATAGAATTGGTTGTCTAATGCAATTTCATTAGTTTGCTTATTTTGCCTAAGCACTTTGGTATTGCAACCTCATATAAGTTGTAATATTTAATCCAACGATTTTCTACTTGAATTTTCTTACAGGTGTGGCCACAAAAAGTGGATAAGGACGTTAAGTAGTTTATGTTCTATCAATTCCTACTTTAGTAGTATGAATCACGTGATGTTGGTATGATTTTTCTCTAACCATGACTTTAAATTATAATTACAAGTGTCGGTACGTAGCAAATAATAGATTTACACGTTGAAGTTGCATAGTTCGGAGATGGAATATATCTCAATTGCTTTTAAGTCATATGGTTTAATTCTCATATTTTAATATACGTAAATATGAGTTTATATATAAACACACATATACATAATTTTGGTGGGCAAGCACTCTCGCATATTGACAAGTTATTGAATGTTTAATTTTTCATATTACAATAGTGTTGTATCGGTGAAAGATTTAAATCTTGAAATGTCGAGGTAATTATGTCTTAACCATCGAGCCATACTAAAGTTAGCTTCTTTACAAATGTACAATCATGTCTCGATGGTAAGATCATATCTCGATACTAAGAGATTTAAACCAATGAATATGTACGCTAAAAAATTAGTGCCTTAAACTATGCTCGAGTTAAGAATATTGAAATCAGCAAATAAACAAATTTCAAAACTACTTTATGATACGTCTTCATCGAAGTACAATTTCATTAGGCGAAAAATGAATGAATCCAACGTATTTGCATTTAAAAAAATAATTAAATCAATTAGGATATTAGCTTTTAAAACATTGAAATCTGAACAAATTTGGATAACTATACTCTGAAAGAAAATAAATAAGACATCTCACAGTAAAATTAAAGTTTATCTGAAAAAGAAAAAGAAAAAGAAAGAAAAAAACTGTGAAACGCCCAAATGGGAAAGTAATTTTTGTACAGTTTATCATCTGATGATAATAAATTATAGGAATTATTAATTTCTAATATTATGAATTTATCACAGGCACGGCAAAGGCAAAAACATAAACACCTCGTCGTCCATCCTCCAACACCTCCGCTGCTATCTTCCTTTCCGCCTGTTCATTCCATATATTTTCGCTCCGATCGCAGGCCTATCACTCTCGAGTTCGCGTTTCTTATTTCCCGAGATCTCCTTGCCGGAACCCCCATCGCGATCTCCGACCGATTCTGAGGTTCCGATTTCTTGTTTTCTTATCCCTTCCGTTTTTCTCTTCCATTTCTGAAATATCAACCAGCTCCTTCAGCCCCATTCTTCCCTAGGTTTTGCACGGAGCATTTGAAGCCTATTTCATTTCAGGCAAGTTGTTCTACGCAAATTTCATCATAAAATCGTCCTAGCAAATTTCGCGCGTTTAATTTTTGGGAAAGGGAAAACTAGTGAGACATAAGAAATGGATGAAGTATGGATGCTGATGAAATTTTCGTATCTGTATATTTAGCTATTTTTCTTTTCCTGGATTCTAATCACGTTTAATTAATTAGCAAACTACTTGAGGCACTAGGGGTTTGCATAGTTGTTTGAAGTGTCGAAGCCGGACCAGTATAGGTTCTATTACTTAGTTATATTTCTCGTATTGCCTGTTAAATTTTCTCTATCGAGTTTTTAATTGTTTTGCACTTGCGTAGCCATGATTACATTTATATATATATATATATATATATTTTCCATTTCGGTTTGAGTTCACCGGATAATAGAGCATGTTTAAATCGCGTCAGTGAGAACGGTTTTGAATCGTTGTCAATAGAGTATTGGTACGGACAGATTGTTTTTTCTGGGAATCAGAACGTATGAAGTTTTAGATTGCAACAATGAATTTGAATTTGATGCAAAGAGGAGCTTCCAAATTTTTTTGTCTTGGGCTATAGGATTTTAACCAATCTAGAGCTGAGAGAAAATGTGTGTGTGTGTGTGAGAGAGAGAGAGAGAGAGCTCAAGACGATGGTGCACAGCTTGAGCCAGTTGGATACAGCAGCTAATTTTTGGATTTTTTATTTTTATTTTTATTTTTAATTTTTGTTGTTGTTGTTGATGTTGTTGTCATGAATCTAAAAGAATGATTGTTTAGTGATGGGAAGTCCTTTAAGCTGAATCTCCTACGCATTGATCTTGGATTCCCGAACCTAATCAACTGAGTGACCTATTACACAATAATTGCAGAGCAAGAGTAGAATTGTTCTGAAGAATCAAGCAATCGTGCATTGAGAAGTAATTGATGGATTAGTTTGGAAATGTAAAGATTCAATTTGGATATTGATTTAAACTTCAGAATGTAAAATGATGGCTACCACCAATATGAAAGGACCGATTTTTAGAATGCATAATTCAATGGCGCTGATTACTTACTTGATTATCTTGCATATTGTGGATTCTAGTATAGAAATATAAGAAATTACAAATGATCCGTGATGGTTCTCCATCTTAAGGTGGTTCAAAAGCAGAACGGAACTTTGTTGTTCTGTTTATGGATGAGTCCATTTGGGCTAGGCGATTGATCTTAACACTTGGATCGCTTTATTGATGAATATGGATAAATAAAATGTACATGTAAATTTCCACTGTATATCGTATAATTAATGTTCATAATTATTTGGAATCGTATTGATGGCATTTTCCCTCAGGTTGTAATAAATTTGGTTGAATGACCTTGCTACAACTGTTGAATCATGACGTCAAGTATGTTGAGTGGAGAAAGAAGGTACTGCATTGCTTTCCTGCTGTATTACTGCAACTTGCAGTGTTGATTTTTATTCATTTGGATTCATGGAATTCTAGTTTTCATCTCTTCTTTTTTGCTTTTAAGTGTGACCATCATATGCATTCAGTAATTAGATTCTGTTTGGGTGAGCAACTGCATTAAGCATGGATGATAGATAGAGGTTTTCTGAAATCCCCTGAATTACCTACTGACATTGTTTGCTGTAACTTGTATCAATGCCTTGAATGAATATGTAGTAATAGCACCAAACGTTTTTCCTATTCCCACAATTGTTGAGACATTTTTTCCCCGCAACCGTATGATTATTTTTTAAAATAAACAACATAGTAGATTACAGCTAAAGATTGGATTCAACCTATTCATTAACAAAATAGGAGACTTGCAAGTCTCTTCATAAATCAATGAAAAGTTAACTCTGTTTCTTGTTAAGAAAAAAGAGGAAATAATATCACTGAAATATTGTACAGGGAAGGAATGTCTAGGGGTCAAACCCTATCAATGCTAGGGTAGCTATAGAAAGGTTTTCCAGCTACCCAAATTAAATGCATAGGGTTTTTTTTTTTTACTATAAAAAAAGTTGTCGTTAGAACCTCAAATATAGGCATAAAATAATATTACTCCTATTCTCTTAAAGAATAGTGTAAATAGCATTCCACCTTGGAGTGATCATCTGTCTTTAGCAAGAAAGGAAAAAGAGGTTTGAACAAGGAACTCTTCAATGAAAGGGCAAGAGAATGGGAGGAAACCTTTTGGTTTAGCTAAGTTCCTCCGAACTATGGTATGTAGTGTGTTAATGGTGTCTGAAAGAAAACGTATCTTTAAATCGTTATCTACTTTTTGGTAGCTTATTATCCTACAGAATAGACACGATTATGGTGATTGGAAGGGGTTGGCATTCTCCATATAAAGGAAATTCTCCTAAAATCTCCTCAGGAAGCTTTATACCTTTTATCTATTGGCAAGTCAGATAAACGCTGAAATAAATGCAAAGTTTACTCCGCAAAAAGATGTGAATTAGCAATGAAGAATACTCCACTGAAGTTTGAAGGCAGAAGTCAAGTGGTAGAGTTTGTTGTTTGATTGCTCTTTTTGTAGGAAAATTGTTGGTGTAACAGAATTTGTCCTAGAAATAAAAATGGAATTGGTACTGGATTTTTAAACATGTTTGCTTTGTATTGAAAAAAGGTAATTATCTGATGTAGCCTAAAGTGAGTCCTTCAAACATCGTATTGTTTCCACACTTGGCAGGTGGACATCAGCCAGACGAGGTGGGATGACTGTTTTAGGAAAGGTTGCTGTTCCAAAACCTATAAACTTACCCAGTCAAAGGTATTTGCTTTGTTGATCAATTATCATCGTTGTGTTCTGTCATCTCAGTGTTGTCATCGACTTATTGCTATTAGATATGAATATTCCTATTCAACCTAGTAAACTGCTTTCTCTTTGAAACTATGTATTATGCCTCCTATTTCAGGTTAGAAAATCATGGTTTGGACCCAAATGTGGAAATTGTACCCAAGTGAGTATGCAATTATTTATTTGGCCACTACTCTCTGTTTCTGGCTTTTTCACGTGTTTTTATCGAGTTTTAGCTAACTCATTCTATCACAAACCTTTTTATGTGTTTCCTGGTTGATTGTCTGCTTGATTGAATTGTGTCTATTTCCCCGCACTTGATAGGGGTACCCTCAGTTGGGGCAATAAATCAACTTCATCTGCAACAAATGCTTGGGGCTCCTCATCTGGTTCTCCAAATACAGACAGTGCTTCTGGTTCACCAAGCCATCTCTGTGGTCGCCCTTCATCTGCTGGAGGTGGCACTCGTCCATCAACGGCTGGTAGTGACAGGTCCCATGAACCTCATGCTAATGCATGGGGTCCGAGTTCTAGACCATCATCTGCCTCTGGGCCTGTGACGTTAAGTCATGCATCACTCGCATCCTTGCGCCCCCACAGTGCTGAAACTAAATCTAGTAGCTCACAATTGTCACGATTTGCAGAGACTTCTGAAAATCCAGTGGCTTGGAATTCTGCTGTGACTATAGAGAAAGTGGTATGATGCTTGCAGCCTGTGTATTTATCTTAATTGTATACATTTTCCCAATTATGTAATCTTTCCTTAAAAATAAAAAAAATAAAAAAACAACTTTTATTAAGATAAATGATAGGACGATAAAACCTATGAAAACAAAGGCCTGAGCAACAAAGGGGACAAAAACACACCCTTACTGAAAAGAGCTTCTGCTGTCTATAATTAAGAAAAAAGGATATTTACAATTTTTTTGAAGGATTGACCCTATGAGAGATGTATGAAAAGGTCCCCCTTTCTTCGTGGTTAACCCTAGGGGTAAAGAAATAGCTTGTCTTAATATGTGGCCCAGATCCTAATTTATTTTTATATATTAGTGGCCTAGATGTATGCTACCAGAAGATGGGTTTGGTGGATAACTGTTTTAGATAGGTGGTTTAGACACTACCCAATGTGGTCAAACTTGTCAATCCTTGGGAGCAAGTTATTGTCAACTGTTTTTCCTTCTAGTTTACTTTTCGTATTACAGCTTGGTCTGAAAATATCTCATCCATAAATTTATATGTACATGTAGGGAGCGATGCCATGTAAGAGGGATGGGTTTTCTTTGACATCAGGAGATTTTCCTTCGCTGGGTTCTGAGAAAGAATGTGTAGGAAAGGATGCTGAGTCACGAGGTTCATGTTTATGTGTTACTTGAACTCAGTTTATTTTACCATTGTATTACATCTTGTATTTGTGAACTTGTTTGGTGCTCAATCTGGGCTTGGTCCACGTTAAATTAATGCTAGCTCATTTAGATTTAAGTATTAAAGGGATGCATCTTAATTCCTTTCAGGCCACAAATTTCTTAACTTGTTACCTTTAATACCAATTCTTATCAGTTTGAAAAAACCTTAAGGAATTTAGAGTTTTTGAAGTATCCATTGCATAGAGTTTGATCCTTTTCTCTTGTATCTTTAGTTAATCAGCTTGATGTCGTTTTGAGTTACACCAGGCATGTGTAAATTCACTCCATATTTTGTGATTATAGCCTTACATCTCTTATAGCTCAGTGATTCCGTCTTTTGTAATTTCATACCATCTATGAAATGAAGGCTCCATGTCATTAAAAAAAGAGTTACACTATGCATATGTCAATGGCTGTTCAAATATTATGATATGAACCAAGAGACATCAATCATACAATATACTTCAATGAAGATGTGAAGAAAAGGTTGTCAAAATTATCAAAAGATGTTTCAATTCATGCTACATTGAAGAAGAATGAAGTTTGATTGTTGTAAATTTTGGGTGGGTTACAATTTAGAGTAATTTAGAGTTATTGTATTTTAAGACTTTTTATTTAATTTCGGTTACATTTACATAATGTAGAGAATATTGAAGTATATTGTATGATTGATGTCTCTTGGTTCATATCATATTATGTCACCTTATTGCAGAGAAGTTCATGATACGATGTCTATTGTAGTATTAGTGGATATTATTATGATTCTCTTGTTTGTTCCTATGGCTAGTCAAGAATAGTTCTCTCTTTGGTTCTCATCATGTTAACAAATAATGCCTTTTTTAGTTTTTTCTATATTTATTTGTTAAATTAAAGTAAGCACATTCCGTTACCTACTAGTGACGAAGGGGCATCTCTTGAAAATGACATGAATTTCCCGTTTCACAGATACTAGGTCTAGTGAAGGAGCTACAATGAAAGAGAGGACTGGAACTTCGGCAATCGGTATGTGGTATTTTTTTCTAAATCAGGATGTTGCAATGTCGTGCCTCCTGCCTATTCCGTAAGTAAATTCTGCCCTTTTATCATATAGTATAGCTGCTTACTTGGACTGTCTTAAAACTTCAGATGACCCTAAAAATGTGACTACAAATGTTGAAAGTGCTAATTCGTGGAGAAGTGATAATCTTCCGCACAACGATGATGGGCCTAGGCCCAGTGTAGAGAAATGGCTGGGGCATCCCCAACCTTACCCTGGTGCAAATATTCCTCCCCCACATTATGATGCTTGGCATGGTTCTCCAGTAAATAATCCTCAAGGTGGTGTATGGTATAGGGGTCCTCCACAAGGAGGTCCTCCATATAGAACTCCAGTTGCTCCTGGTAATTTTCCCATGGACCCATTTCTGTATTATCCTCCACATATTCCCTCAGGCGGTCTTCCCAATCCCCAGCCTTCTCATGGAACTGGACCCAGGGGACATCATACTAAAACTGGAGATATGTATAGACCTCCTATGCATGATGGTTTTATTCATCCAGGCATGCCAATTAGACCTGGATTTTACCCAGTTCCAGTTACCTATGAGGGATATTTCCGTCCTCCCATGGGCTACTGCAATTCAAGCGATAGAGATGCTCCATTTATGGGAATGTCTGCTGGACCTGCTGGCCCTGCTGTTTATAACAGGTACTTGGGCCAAGGCCAAATTGCATCTGAGCCTGCAAGTTCCCATCTGGTTCCAGAACAAGTAGAAGCTGGTCTTCCTTGTGATAATCAAGGACCATACAAGGTTCTTTTGAAGCAGCAGGGAAACTTAAATAGTAAGAACGAAGAAGAAAATAGGATAATCTCAACAACCACTAATCAGTTGATTGTTGAGAAGGATGACCAACAGAGGATGACTCCATGGGAGAATGACTGGGATCATAAAAAAGAAGTTGATTTGAGGAGAACGTTGGAGGTGGCACCGTATTCTCAGGCTTCTGCCAACCAAGAAACTCAATTTGCTGAAAGTATGAAAGCCAAGTCTCATGGAAACGAGAAGATTGGTGATGGTTTGCAAGAAAAATCGGCTGCTGCTGCTGCTGGTTTCTCTGAAGTTCCCAAACCACTGGCAACTGCCACAAAAGATTCAAGTCTGATTCAGAAGATAGAAGGATTAAATGCCAAAGCCCGAGCTTCTGATGTGCGACATGATGTTTCACCTATTTGCAGGAGGGAGGAGCCAAATGAGCTTCAATTTAATGATACACACTCTGATCATGTTATTGCCCAAGAAGCTAGTGCAAGTGCTGTTTTTCCTGAAAATAGGGATTTTAATGAAGTCATAGACCCAGGCTCCAGTGAATTAAGTTTGTCCACTGTAGATAGGAATGTTAAATTATACGGTGGAGCACATGTCCACAGGTTTGCCCTAGTCCTGCTTGATTAAAATTGTTGGAAGATCTTGAGCAAATTTATTCTTTCTTCAAATCTGCAGGAGGCCTAATCGTGGAATGCAAGGGAGAAGTGATCATCATGGCAGAGCAAAAGTCAATACACGGGAGGTTGATGGGTGGCATAAAAGACCTCTGTTGGACTCCCCAGGCATGATGGCAACTCCCAACCAGGAAAGTTCTGTGCTTGCAAGAGACGACAATGCTATAGGCGCTATTAATAAGGCTGAGTCATTTTCTTCAGATAGCCATGGAGATGTACCTACTCCATCCATGGGTGATTCAAAAGATACTCAAGCTCAGGTATATGTTTAATTTATGTGGTTGCTAGTTCTTCTGTGTACTTTCTTTTTTCTAAAAACAATCGTTCTGTTTTATTTTGATCAGCGCACAAAGATGAGAGAGCTAGCAAAGCAACGCACCAGACAATTGCAGGAGGAAGAGGAGGAAAGGACTAGAAAACAGAGGGCCAGGGCCCTGGCAAAACTTGAAGAATTGAACAGGCGTACAATAGCAGGGGAGGGTCCGAACCAGTGGTCTGAAAATGTTTCTAATGATGCCATAAGAAATAAGATACAAGAACCTCAAAATCTTGATGACCCAAGCACGCGTGGTAGTACTATATCTGGAGAGTATACCACAGTTTCTGATCCACACGTGGTTGCTAACAATAGTGAGTCAACTATGGGCACTAATAAAAATTCTCCCATTTTATCAGGAGATGCCCAATCGATGAAACCAAGTAGTGGCAGTAAGGAACAGGTTGTGGCACATAATCAATTGAGAACTTTGGAGCTGGAGGCAAGCATTAATGATGCAGTCCAAAAGAAGAATGCTTCGGAGGTAAATGGGGGCGGTGCATCCTTGAAGCACAAGCGTACAGGAAATAAACAAAAACCAAATATTCCATCTGAAAAGACTGAAAAGATTCCCCACTTAATTAAGGATTCAAAAGTTCAGACAGTTGTTGCTGACATTTCAGTTGTAGACGAGTCGAGTGCTATCATTACAGAACCTGTTGCTGAACATTCCACCCATGCAAGAAAGAAAAATAACAAGAGTGGGAAGAGCAGGCACAAAGTGGAAGAGACCTCGATATCTGCAGCATCACCTCAAATTTCAAAAGAGGCAAATCTTACAACGGAATATGATAAACCAAAGGCTTCTCAATCGGTAATGGATCCACCTTCAGATCCACAACCGCCAATTAATGGAGATGAAAATCAGTCCAGAGAGCAGCTACCTCTGTTACCAGTTGTAGAAACTCTTGGCAAAGGTAACGGTCAGTGGAAGTCTCAGCATTCTCGCAGGATGCCAAGAAATGCTCAAAATAGACCAGGAGAAAAGATCCATGGGAGTGATTCTGTTATCTGGGCCCCTGTGCGATCTCTCAACAAATGTGAGATTACGGATGAAACTCTTCATAAAAATGAAGCTGGGGCTGTTACTTCATCTGTAAAGATTGATAATCAAGTGCAGAGTATGCCAAAGAACAAGCGAGCTGAAAGAGAGATATATGTACCGAAGCCAGTAGTCAAGGAAATGGCACAGCAAGGAACCATCCATCAAGATATTTTCCCCATGAACCAGGCGCAAGATGATAATAAGGCAGATTCTAGTTCCAAAAGTTCTGATAATACTCGACCTGCTGGTGCTGTTTCTGGCAATGTGGGATTTTCCACAGATCACAGAAACGGGGATGGTAGGCACCATAAACAAAGCAAGGCACATGCATCGTGGCGCCAACGGGGAGCCACAGAATATGGGCAAGGCTTACAAGACCAATCATCTTATGTTTCAAATGCTGCTGGTAGTTTTGTTCAAAAATCAACTGAATATCAAGTACCTGAGAAGGCTACTGGAAGCACCATCAATGAGTTTACGAGCCACGTTGATGAGTGGGATCCACCCGATGGATGGAACGATCCCAACTACTCAGCCTCTATCCCAGCTGTCACTGCAGCTGTTGGGAGAGACCAGGGGGTGACAAGCAGGGGAAAACGGTCCCAATTTAAGGGGCACAAGGGTGTAGGGAACAATTTTGATTTGAATGAAAAGAAACTTAGAAGTGGAGACAATGAAAAAAATTCTTCCCAATCCTCAGTGCTCGGGGCAGATCAAAAAGATGTATTTGCTGCTGCCAAAGAAAATCGGGGTGTTGGGGAGCGTTCAACATCTCATTGGCAACCCAAATCCCGGATGGTTCAGCCCCACAATCATCAAAATAGCAAGCCTAGTGATGATCAAAATGTTGAAGCTGAAGCTGGACAGACTAATAAAATGGGATCTAGGCCATTTTCACATGCCACAAAAACGAGTGATGATGTGGCCCAAAATCAGTCCGATAGGTTTACTGGTGCAAGAACCATCATGGAAGAAGGACCAGATGTTGGTCCTCATGGGGCCAGAGTAGAGAAGAAAATTTACTCCCGCAAAGATCGTCCTTACTCCCCAGTCGAAGGTCCTATCCATACCGTTGAGGTTGCTCCAGCAAATACAGATACCAGACGCGATCAACCGTTGCCTACATTTTATCATAAAGGCGGTGAGAACAATAACCGCTTTGGACGAGGGCCAGAATCTCGTCGGGAAAGGAATTCCTCTCAACATCATAAGCAGCAGCAGCATTATCCACCTGCTAATAGAGACAGGCAGAGACAAAATTTGCAGTACGAGTACCAACCAGTTGGGCCACATAATGGAAAGCCGAACATGGATAATAGACCTAAGGATACCACACAGCATTCAGGATCAAGGTACGTGGAGAGGGGCCAAGGTCAGTCCAGAAGAGATGGTGGGAACTTCCACAAGCAACAAGGTGGACCAGTTTGATTAGATGCCTATCATATTTAGCATAATTTGGAGATTCCAAATACATTCTCTTTATTTGACCTGCGCCACCCCAGTTTATATACATAGCAGGTCGATCGTCTAAGGATCAAGTCGTTAAGAAATATTACTTTTCCAGTTCGTTTTTAATGGATTTCCTTTTGGTGAAAAGTCTAATATTTTCTAAATCTGAACAGCTGATGGTGTGGAACTGAATCGAGCAGTGTAGTAGGAGCCAGATTTGACGGTGCAGGAGAGAACTGTTTTGGAGTTGGACGGAGGGTGCTCGAACTTTGTTTATTTTGTAGCTTACTCTCAAATGAACACTTGTATGAACTGTTTTGAAGTGTTTTTCCTTTTCTTTTTTTCCCACCTCCCCTCTCCTCTTTACCCTTTGTACCTATGACATTTCTTTGTTGAACGACCGAGGGAATGAATTAGAGAAGCGTTCTGATTCTTCGCTACTAACGATCTATCTTTTGACAGTTAGGCCACAATAGTTAACGAGAATGAATAAAGGTTAACATCACGTGAATGAAAGTTTAAAAACTCGTTAAATATATATATATATATATATATATATATATATATGTTTTTTTTTTAAGGTATCAAATATATATAAATCTCAATTTATTAAATATTTTTAAAATTTTAGAAAATGTTGTGTAATAAACTTTGTATTTGACCTAATTTAGAAGAAAGGAATTTATCCACACAAGGGAAAGAGAATGAAGGAGTCCCCATCGAGGATAGGCGACTAGAGATGGAAATAAGACGGTCAAAAATACATATTCTTCCATTCACCCGCCGTTTGAGGCTACCAATTCCAATAGACACACCGAAGGAGGCGGCTGCGCCTCTGTTGCTATATTGTTTTTCCCGTTTCCAAAACCCATTCTCCAAGAATCATCCAATTCTTCTACTTTCCCTTCATTTTGTTACTCTCTACAGGATTTTCGTCGTGCGTATTGATGAAATGTACTTCGAATTCAACGAGCTCTCATTGGACTTCATCGAAATGGTTTACTAGAGTCAGTACTGGAGTTGGGTGCTAATTCTTTCTCTTTCTCGGACATGTCTGTTAAATTTGCTTCTCTTTCTTGTTCGGTTCCTTCTCTATCTTCACCCTCTGGCGCCCGGAGAAGCTCACAGGTGCTTTTTGGTTCTCTATTCGCTTTCTCATGCGTTCATGCTTTCTCTGAAAATTAATTTGTTCTATAAATTCATGTTTCAACACTGCTGCCGTGGAGTATGAAAACTAGTTGGTACGCTGTGGGTTGAAATGTATTTCGAAGCGAACACAAACTAGGCTTAGAGAAAAAAGCTTTGGTAAATTCAATGAAGTAGTAAGCAAACACCAGATAGGCTTTGGATTGTGCACAGGCGGCCTCTGCTGATTTTGAATTAATTACGTATTGAGTGTTTGTCTACAATGATTTCTCATTCTGCGATCTTCATTGAGAGCCTTGCTATCTGTAGTAACCTTTTGCTTTGACGTCTACTGACTAGTAAGATGGTTCTAACATGATAATCTTTTGATATTGAAATTGTTGTTGTCTCTTTGTGCTATCTCATCTAAAAATGTTCATTATTTTCTTCAAGACATCATTTGATTTAATGGACTGTTCTTATTTTGATTTCCAGCTGGGCTTTTCGCAAGCGTTGTATGGCATTGGCAGCCAGCAACGTAGTTTCCAGAGGTTAACGTTTGCTAAGGGTAGGACTATCTTTTATTCATTATAACATGCAATTTACTATTTTACCTTGAACTTCAGGCTGTTTGTTTATATTCAAAATGGCTATAAAATGGGTTTATCTGGTTTCTATTTTCTAGACTTCTCATAACCACCATATCTATGGCTTACTTAGTGAGATTCCTATTGTGACTTATTTCCCAAAATGTCTATTTTGTTCAAATCCAATGCCGAATGTTGTTTTTTAAACTACTAAACATTATGTTCTTGGTTCGCTTTTGTAATTGTGGATAGCTGAATCGTTCAAGTTAATGTATGGATTGCTGAGAAGATTTCCGAGGAGGCAAAATGTTCTCTCTGCTATTTCAGAGGACCAGTCTCAATGCAGTGAGCAGGGTGAGCTAGAGCAGATAGATCAGCAACCCACTGATGAGGATATCTCCCTCGAAAACAACTCATTTTTACACTCTGATGAGTGTACTGGTGGGAAACCGGGTTTCATCTCGTTTTACAACCATTCTAAAGAAGGTTACCAGACTCGTTTGTCAAGCGTGCAAAGCAATCAACACAAATTCTTATGGTTTGTTGGTCCAGCTGTCCTCATAGCTTCGTTCATTTTCCCCTCGCTTTATCTACGGAAACTACTTTCAAATATTTTCGAGGACTCTCTGTTGACAGGTCAGTACAGTTTCTTATTTATATATACTAAGTAATATTGGCTGTGTGTATGCCCCTTATCAGCAAGGACAATGAAGGCCAAAGGAGACATTTTAGATTGACCATCTATATATGGCTTTTTATTGATATTGTGTAAAAGGGCCATTAAGTTCAGATGTTTTAAAAACCATTCATTCTTCAAGAACATTTAAGGCAAAGGATACTATAGTAGGCAGTGCTCTTAGATCTCTAAGGAGTTTTGTAATTTCTTTACAAGTTCCATGTTCTGTTAAATGTTTACTTTAGAGCCTTTGACTCTGTTGGAAATTTTTAGTGGCCATTTGAAATTCTCTATTGTAAACTGCGAACTATCTCCTGATTGCAGACTTCCTTATATTGTTCTTCACGGAAGCAATGTTCTATTGTGGCGTTGCGGTGTTTCTTTTTTTAATAGACCGTTCAAGAAGGCCTACTGAACCCGATACTGTGAGAAACAGTTATCAAACCCTGTCTAATCAATTTGGACAGCGGATCTCTTCTGTAGCTGCCTTAGCACTCAGTTTAATAATACCTATGGTCACTATGGGGTTAGTGTGGCCATGGACAGGCCCAGCAGCATCTGCCACACTTGCACCTTACCTTGTTGGCATTGTTGTCCAATTTGCATTTGAACAATACGCACGGCGCAAGGAATCGCCGTCATGGCCTGTTATTCCAATTGTCTTTCAAGTAAGAATGTTCATAGATTATCATTCTCCCTCTACATCTTTTGTTGCCTAGCACCTCCTTGCTGGATTTGCTTCATTTAGTTATTCTATGCAAAAATTTGTATATTAGTCTATCATTTCTGGTGACTATTTTCCTCTATGAATAATTTATATGCCCATCTTGTAGTACCTTATTCAATATCGTGGGGTTCGAACTGAAGAGTTGTTGTTAAACAGGTTTACAGATTGCATCAACTTAATAGAGCAGCTCAACTGGTGACAGCACTTTCATTTACCATAAAAGGAGCTGAAATGACTCCAAATAACTTGGCAATAAACAGCTCTCTGGGTACGCTGTTGAATGTTCTTCAATTTCTTGGGATCATCTGTATCTGGTCTCTCTCAAGCTTTCTTATGAGGTTTTTCCCGTCAAATGCTGCGACACTGCAGTAAAAGTGCAAAATAAGTTCTTAATAAATTGTGGATCGTATTTTTTTGTGCTCATCTTCTGCTACATTAGAATGTCCATTGGAACATATATTGCTCTCTAATAGCAAGCAGAAATGCTTTCATGGGAACTTGTGGATGATGATATGATAAGGAGAGAATGAAATATTGAAGAAGATGGTGATTGTTGCTGTAACTTTTCATACTCTGTCAATTCCTTTGAATGAATGTTGTAGCAGAGAGAGGACAACTTTTGGTGCCATCTTCTCTTCATTCAGGCCGCTGTTGGAATGTTCTACAAGACTTGATATTTATGGAACTGTTTTAGGAAATTTTTGGTTCTGAGGACAGAATTAGAGCTCTTATTGCTGGGTTCCATTAATATAGTAACTGTATCTGAATTACTTCTCTCAGGCATCTATCAGATTGTAGCTGCCTCTGTTACTTGTAAATGGAGCAAGTCTTTCCTTTCCTTTTCTTTTCTTTTTTGATTGAGCTGAGTTCAATTCTCATGGCCATAAAATTGTGATGAACTGTGATTTGATTGATTACATGTTTTTTATAAGTTTTTGAGAATACACAACTAATGGTTTCTTTAACTTATAAATAGTGATGAGGAATCCATTTAAGTTCTTCAAGTAGCTGTAGGTGGGACTGGAAGATCTTGATATTTTCATTTTTCGATGCTTCTTGGCATTGGTTGATTTTGTAGCTCAACAAGTCCTTCCTTATGGTTCTTCATATGATTCATTGTTTGTATTTCTCTTGTAGGGTTCTCCTCAATGTTTAGGGTTTTCCTCCATGTTTTTAAAATAGTCAAAGCATTTTCATTGTTCTCTTCCATTGATATTGGATCTCACAATTTACACACCATATCCGGTTCTTCCCCCTTCAAGGTTCAGCCTCTTTGTTGCTAACACAAGAGGCTAAATCTCAAGGTTTTTAAAAAATGACCACTAAGAAAAAATTTCATCACCCTTATAAATAACATTTAGTTCTTGTCTTCTCTAACACTCTTGTAAATGTGTCTGCCGTGTGCATCTATATCCCTAATAATAATGTTTCATTGTTCTCCTCTCCAACCTAGATCTCACATTTTTAGATTATTTTACATTAAGTTTCTAAATTTTCAAGAGTTACACCTAAACTCATATTAGGATGATTTTGTTTCAATTTTCTAATTTAAGACGATTATAAAATGATTTTTTTTAGGAAGATTAATAATAAATTATTAAATAAAACATAGAGACCAAAAGACTAGTATATAAATTCACTTTCCAATAGCAAATTTTAAGACCATAACTAGAAAAAAATTAAATTTTAGTAATATTATTGAATCAATCGTTTGTTTTACTAATTTTAACCATGAAGAAAAAATGTTTAATAAATCACAATATATTATTTGTAATTTTCATAAATTCATAGCAACAAANAAAAAAAAAAAAAAAAAAAAAAAAAAAAAAAAAAAAAAAAAAAAAAAAAATCACCAACCAATAGCAATACAACAAACATAAACTTAAATGTTAAAAGATATTTTTGATGTTTTAACCAAAGAAACTCATTGGCCAACAACCATAAACTGAAAGCACCAATTATTTAGCAAAAGTTTTGCACCGAATACGACGCAACCACTTGTCTAAAAGCCACTTTTCAAAAGCACATCTCAGGATATACCAAATCCACTTTCCGATACCGAAAACCTTAAAAAGAAGAACATAAAGTAGAAGAAGAAGATGTATGCGGGAAATCTGAAAGAGAAGAACACGAAATTAGGTAAACCTCTTTCAGAAGAAGCAAACAAAGCAGAGTTAATGACTACTTTATTAGATCAATCGATCTGTGCAAAATATGGCCGTCATGTCCACCATCAAATGTCACATGCGGATGGAAGTTTTTTGCACGTAAACAGAATACAACGAACAAATTCAAAGTGGAAATAGAAAACAAAAAGGACTTAAAAAGCGGCGAAGAAAGCAATGAACGAAACAAAGAGGCGAAGTAGATGAAGAAAACATATGAACTAAACGAAGTTTGTGGAGTTTATATAGTGTAAGAAACGAGGCAGAATTCCTAGGGCAAAACTCTAGCGGCGAGAAGCGTGGGTACTGCCCCTGCCCCTGCCCCTGCCCCTGCCCCTGCCCGACCATGTCATGTGAGCAACTTGCCAACTTGCACTTCTTTGTTTTTGTTTTTTTATTTTTTAAATTTAATTTAATTTAATTTTAAACGTTGCGTTTTAGTGCCAATAGAATGGAAAGACAATCCTTTCCAAAAGAGGAACTCAATCCAAATCTAATTCTGGAATCCAACCGTCAATTTTGCGTAAAACCAGGGAATCGTCGAAATCAACGGTCAGAATTTATTTCTTCCTTTTAAAGTATGTTGGAAGAATATTTAATGTATAATTTTACAACATTGGAAATTTAAAATATAAGCACCATACCATATCTAGTGAGAAATTGTTAGAATGTAAATGAAAAATTGTTAGAATTATTTCTTAATTTAAAAAATAATTTGATAATTAGTATATACCCCGAATTTGAAAGCTTTAAATAATAGTCTTAACCTTAAAATATATATTAAAAAATAAGAGTCAACGGCTAGTTTAGTATTGTTTTGGCTTCTCTCTTTCCTCTTCTTGAACCAGTTAAATTTGATTCTCCTGTGAAGGTTCAAAATCCATCCAGTTAAATTTGATTCTCCTGTAAAGGTTCAAAATCCATCCAGTTAAATTTGGTTCAAAATCCATCCAGTTAAATTTGATTCTCCTGTAAAGGTTCAAAATCCATCCCGACCGAAAAGAAAAGAGAGGATAGAGAGAAGGTACATTTTCCCTTTTCAACGAAGATGTCGAACAGAATGAGTTGGCATAGATCTCTACTTAAAATCACAACATATAGTTTTTATTTATATTTAGAAAACAATGAAAACCATAAATGAAAAAAGATGCCCAATTCATATATATATACCAATAACAGTGATAAGTAACAAGAATGTTAGAAATTTTGGTTAGTATTACAAGGTGGATTTTCATGTCTGTACAAGTGGGAAATTTTCCCGTCAAGGAAACCGACATACGATAGCCACAAAAACAAATTGTAGGAAACTATTTTCAAAGCTGAGGGGGAAATGAAGGGGGAGTCCCATATAGATGGCCATGGGAAGAAGGGTAGGCGGCCATGTATGTATAGAAACTATATCATCATATTTCTTGGTTTTTAGCTACAGGGTTATGTTATCCAATTCCAAAGGGCCTAAACACACACAAAAAGTGAACCCAATGACTGTACATTTATACAATGCCTTCAACCTTCACTGCTTCCATAGATTTTAACTCATCCAACAGCCGCTGGATCTCGAGTTTGACTTCCCGTACGTCGCTCCTAATTTGCGTTGCCTGCACATGTGACAATTACAGGAATTTTCTGGCGAATAAGATAAGAAGTCCATACAATAGCATATTTTCAACTTACTACAAGGTCAAAACAGAGAGTTCTAGTTTAAAACGATCATTTGAAAACCGTTCCACTTTATACCTTGAGATTAAGTTCTTCCTTCCGCTTTTCATAGTCTGAACATCTACACAAAAAGGGGAAAAATTAGTGAGTTTTAAACAAGTTTATTTCTGAACCATCAAAATATACTTCCTCTATTAACTTACTTTGCACGGAGCTTCCTATTTTCTTCCAACAAAATAATAGCCTGCTGATTTTTCGGTTGATTAGCACGAACAGACTGCAAGGACAAAACATTGAAGTTAATTTGTTTCTCATATAAAAGTTGAAAAATAGCGATGTCCAAATTGTTTGCATTTAAAATATGATGCAAAGAAAAGAACCACTGCAGGAAGTGATTATCAATTCCTACTTTGGTTTAAACAGAACTAGCTTGATGGATAGGACGTTTATAGATAGGAATAGGAAGGCCAACTACTACTGATAAAACACAATAAGCTAAAGAGTCCAATCCCACGTTGGTTGGAGAGGGAAACGAAAAATTCTTTATAAAGGTGGGTATACATCTTCCTAACAGACGCATTTTAAAACCTTGAGGGGCTCCCCTCGGAGGGAAAAGCCCAAAAAAGACAATATTTGCTAGCTGTGGGCTTAGGCAGTTACAAATGGTATCAGAGCTAGACACTGCACAGTGTGCCACCGAGGACGTCGGGTCCCTAAGGGAAAGTTGGGTGGATCGAGAGATCCCACATTGGTTGGAGAATGGAACGAAACATTCTTTATAAGGATGTAGAAACCTCTTCCTAACATACGCGTTTTAAAACCTTGAGGGAAAGTCCAAAGAGGACAATATCTGCACAGCCCATTACACTTGCATGACTTACATAGAGAGTACTTGAATAACACAATGGAAAGGGAAACGATGAGCTAAAGTGAAAAATAATAAAAAATGCAGAATAATTTGTCCAAAGCCATTTCACCTGTTCATCTTCTACCAAAACATCTGCCTTTCTTTTGTTACATACTCCTGCACCAACAAAAAGCTTTAGAACAATAGAAAGAGGACATTAAATAATGTGAAGAACAGATGTTGGACTAACAAGGTACCTTCTCTAGATTTTCCCTGTGCTTCCAGTGTACATTGTTCAGACCTCCCACGTGCTCTTTCTCTACCCTCTGTGACCGTAACTGGAAAGCATTGTTTCAATATGTGAGGATTTTCTGTACCAGCAGGTACAGTGATGCTGGATGGTATCTGTGAGGATGATGTCACGCGAAGTTGTTTCTTAACACAATACCCAAGGAGTCCACAATGATAATCCCTGCCAAATAATTAGGAAAAATGATGGGGTGACCGAAACACTCCTAAAAAATACTAAAGCCAAGTTACGAATGTCTCCATTAATCAAATTACAGAAATGGAAACAAATTGGTCTTCATCGCCTTAAATTTTTAGCAATTAGCATACCAGTACTCCCAAGTCATCTCTTTCAAACGAGTTTCAAGTTTCTGGAAAAGAGAAGTTCTCTCAAAGTCTTGTTTATTATGTGTAGGCTCAATAAAATTTGCTTCGAGAACACCTTCAGATATAGACGAATATCAATGACCATCATCAGCTCACGTGTCAAAAAGAAAGGAAATTCCGAAAGCAAATGCCCTACCAGCAACGCCTCTTCCTCTATTGTCTGAATAGCTCACAACCCTCCAAAACGGCTGCAAATGACATAAAAAGGAATTAGCTTGATGCATTGCGTAAATGTAAAACCAAATATGGAATAATAACCCATAATTAATCTATACACAGAATTAAACATATGCAGGCAATTAAAAGATGATGTTAGATTGTAAGAGACAATAAAGGAATTATGAGAAATTTTCACAAAAGTTTATAGAATTCGAATAGATTACTTCCACAATAGCATGATTAACATATATTTCAAAGGTAGCATCTATTTTTAAAAGATATTTGATGTAATAATATCATCTTTATTTTCATAAAAATATATACAAAGAAAGAACCAGGATTGAATCTTACACCAATCTATACAGACCAATACACAAGTAACGAGAAATAGTAAGATCTGAAAGTGCCAAAGATGAGAAAGAAATGGGCGTTGTGCCTGATCAATGATCATGAAGAAAATTTTAAAATTTTAGCTTAAATATTGAAAAAGAAGTACCATACTCATTTTTAAACAAAGAACTAACATATTAATAAGAAAAAGAAAATCAGCCAGAAACATATGAAATGGAAAAAAATAAATAAAAAGAAAAGAAGCTCTAATGGTTAAAATGAGGAAGGGGGAGGAACGATGATATGCTTTTGGTTAGAAAAAGGTGAAGAACAAAAAGTGAAAGGAAACTTACCAGAATCAAACGATTTTTGTGGTACACATTAAAACCGTGTATATTGACATGTGGGGCCTCCTTCAGGAACCCAATTGTAGTAACAACCACACCCTGAATAGTAAAATTACTACATTACCATATACCAAAAGAGGAGGGTTGGAGCAGTTATCAGACAAAAGATTAGTAAAAAACAAACAAACAAACATGACTAAAAGATTAACACTACCTCTACAAATCCACCACATTGAGGCTTATACAAAATGTATTCGATAAATTTGAGATCATCGGCAAGATTACGATGCAGAACAGCCTTCCCACGCAATACTATTTTGAAATTCTCTGATATCCGCAAGTACAAGATGGATAAATATTCCTGAGAAGCATCGAGTGTAAGTACAAAACTTGAGTCCTACAAAAATGGAGCTGTAATATTCATTTTGCAACTCAAGCTTACACGAAGAGAATATTGCAATTGATTAGCAATGTGCTGCTCACAGATTGCCTTCGATGCACAGAGAGTGTCAATTTTTTTAATATCTCTACCAATGTAAATGTCCTGTTACCACAGAATAGAAAAATCCTCCCAATTAATTAAACAGTCAATTAAAAGAAGAAAAACAAAAGGATGCAGTTGAACCTCTGGATCTGTATCAAAGTCCAGCTCCATTCTGCGGTCTCCATTATACCACAAATTATAGATGATTACTTTTGTGCCATGAGATCCAATATCATCAAACTGCCATCAGAGTCAAAATGTACATATGTTGATGCACCATTGAGAAGCTTTCAATAGCTTAAAAAATAGCCATCAAAATTGGTTTGTACTAGAGAGCTGCTAAAATATTTCCTTACAATTAAAGATGTTCAATGGCAAAATAATACAGCATACCTTACAACTTGCAAGTTTTTAGAGCATACACAAATACACTATAGAAATTATTCATTAGTTTGAATTTTCACACCTTCATATGATGTTAAGGAGAGACAGTGAAAGAAAAAGACACTAGTTTTATAACCCTAATCAATGGTGTGTAAGGAAGATACTGTCCCTTGTACTACCAAGAGATAAGAAACTTGGGAGGCATCATCAAAAGCAATATTGTTCATGGGGATAATAATGAAAATAAAGCAACATGCTGCCGTAAGGAAGATCTTTCAAGAGGCCACCGGGATAGAAGTTTAAATAAAAAATCAGCTTTAAGGGAAGTCCTAGTCAGCTTCCAATTGGCGTAACTTCCAAAGACATAACTACGGTGTTATGGTCAAGGCTATTTTGTGGGTTATTTGGAAGGAGAGCAATGACAGAATCTTTAAAGATAAGTTCAATTTTTGTTAATTTGTGTGAGCTTGTTCAATCCGTGACTTCCAATTGGCGTAGCAATAACAAGTCTTTTGTAACAATTCTACTTTCAACATTAAATTAGATCGGAAGGTGTTATTTTATTCTTCTGGTCTATTGTTTCTTTATTAAAACAAAAACAACATATAAAGTAAGAATAACAATAAAAAATAAAAAAAATTAAAATTGCAGATAGCAATCTGGAAGGCTGCCGAAGAAAGTTTTTCCCCTGTGGACAATGTTTCTTAGAGGATCGAATACTAAAAAAGATTAAGAAGAAAACTAGTGTTTTATGTCATGGCACCAAGGAAAATGCTGAACATATATTCCTCCATCGCTATTACATAAATGTCAGGAGTTCTTGTTTGGAAATTTACAAGTCATGAGTTGTTTGAAAAAACGCAAAGAACGTAATTCATCTGTTGTGCGGCCATGATATGAGTACGAAAAGGAGGATCTTGCATGTATATGCTGTAAAAGAAAATCTATGAACTGGATCGAAAAAAAACTCCAGATTATTCAACGCAAAGGGAAAGGATTAGGATGAAACTAAGTTATTCTTTTTCAAGGCTAATCTTGGTTCTACAGCAACTAGAACAAAATCAATGTAGTTCAATGTCAAAACAAGCTTAAGAATCCAGATTAAATTAGGGAACAAAAGGCAGTTGAAAACATCTTACTTGCTTAAGAAGTTCAGCTTCTGATGAGTATGGCGACCACTGCAGAAGTATGGAAAGGTTAGACATAAAATGCTCCTTGCCATGCAAAATTTCCATTTTGCCACTTGCTTTGTTATATTCATAATCTACCTGCAGTACAAACAAGAAACATCACCCAACAATCCCCAAGGTAGTTCGCGAAATGGCACTCCCACAAGAAACAAATACTAAGGTCATCCCAACGGAGGAACAATGAATTGAGAAGGAAAAAAAAAAGAAAAACCCGAAGAGATAGCTATCCAAATGTTTTTACAGGCCCCTCGACTCCCCACTTGAAGCCCACTCAAAAAGGGTGAGAATCATACCTAGAAAAAACCATTCTATACCACAATGTATCGATCTCAATGAAGACAGACACGACCATTTGGTCAAAAGAGCCTCGTGACGTAATCTAAAACTCCCAATACCCAAACATCCAAGGTCAATAGGCTTTAAGACCACCTCCTACTAAACTAAACAAGAACCTCCTCCCACGTCGACCCCCCTTCCCACAAAAAAATTATAATCAACCTCTCGAAATATTTAATAACCTGAGATCCCCTAAACAAAGATTTGAAAACTTCTTTCCAGCCCCATCATAACATTTACATTCGTTGCCTTCTCCTCTTGTTGCCAGGCTCTTTCTCATACATTCACGATTCATTGGATTTTAATTACGCTAGCAAAAACCCCTATATTAGGTTTCATGTGGCCACCCCTTTAAAGACAAAGCAAAGTTCTTACGATTTATGCTAAGACGGCTTTTTTATGATGCTAGATGCCATACCCTCAGCTGGATATAAGTTTTTATTGTTCATCTTTTTCCTCGAACATGCAAAACATCACAATGGTAACATAGCATTTGAAGCAGACTAAAAAATTAACTTCAACGCATAACCAAATATAATGACGAAACAATAGCCAGAAAAAGATATAAGCTACATAGAACTGTTTAATGAGAAAGTGAAATTACCATAGGCACTACAATTCTGTTGTAGCCTGAACGGCTCAAAAATGTATAGGATAGAAGACCAATGCTCTGCGTTGATACCCTGAAACATGGAAAATGAACCTCATTTAAAAGAAGGAAAAAAGGTCTAGCGTTAATCCCATTTTATCAAATAAGTTACAAAAAAGAATAAAAAATATAAGTATATTATTCACAATCATCTATCAAATCAATGAGATGGAGACATTTGATGATCGTTAAAAGATATACCACCGTTTATAGCCAATACTAAGATATTCATGTGTACAATTTGTAAAACACATCAAATTTGGAGCCAAACCTATTATTCACGTGTCGACTGAAGACAATGACATCTGCACCAAGTCTCATAGTGCTTGTTTTGAAACCATTTCCATCTGGAAGGCTACAAGTGAACCAATAAATGCAATAGGGAAGAAAGAGCTTAAAATGTAAGCTTATAAAATGATTGCAAATTTCCATACATTGTCCAATAGCTGATTTTGACTTCTTATCTGAAAATCCAAAACTCATACACCTCCTCATTGCTTCAGGATCCATTCCACCTCCATCATCTAGAAAAAGTGGTCAAATTTTGAAAGTGTAACTATTAGGCAGTCTAATCTACATATATAGCAAAGTTGAACAGATTAAATGATAAGGGTAACCTAATAGAAAATATAAACTTGATACCAAAATGCATGGGGACAATTTGATGACAGTACCTTGAATTAACAAAGCAGGACTTCCATCTCTTGCATTCAAGATTTTATCCACATTGACAAAGGTAGCTCCATTGGGGATCTATCCATTACATAAAATAAGAGTAAGAATTTAATTGTAGACAGAAAAACACACCAATACCTCAATTTAATAAGATTAAAACCGAAAGTGCTTTATTTGCAATTAATAAGTGATCAACAAGCACTTGAAATATAGTGAAAAATATGCCGAATCAAAGTTTTATTTAGAAAGGTGGGGCTACAGGGAGGGGAAGAGAAATGGAAAAATGGTCAACCAAGAAAAATAAGATAATATCCAAAGTAAAAACCTTGTTTAATAAATTTTAATTAAAATTAAACAAGTATATTGCAAAAAGACTCGTGCAAGAAAATCACCTCATCAACAGCATTATCAAGCAGCTCTGCAACAGCTGGAAACAGAAATAAAAAGAAATTTTGGTTATTTATTTATAAGAAACAACTGAATAGAAAGGATGTTTGATGTCAAGAAACAATTGGGAGATTGTCTCCTTGAACGCTGATTTGTATTTTTTCATCAAGCGATCAAAAGAGGATTGAGCTAATTGAATTGATTTCACCAAATAAAATACATACAAAAATGTAAACAAACAAAACAGTTCAATACCTCCAAAGGCCCATTTGTGTGAAGTAGCATTCGAATGAAGGAACATAGGGTGGACATGGAGATGGCCTTTGGAACCTGCCATCAAGGTGAAAGACCATCAGAAACAAAAGTGAATCCAATGGCTCCTCACAAGGCCATCTAAATAAAAAGTTCAATCCTGCATTACTTTGAAATTACTACTATTTTTCCGATCCAAGATAAGATGATTTTTCAGACCATAATAAAACTGGGAAAAATCACAATATTTAAACTAAAATATGGTGAATCTGATATGGAAAAATGGAATAGTACTTTGAACAGTGACTTTAGCAGCAACTGCATCATCATAGTTGCCAGCTTTCCAGAACTGTCGACAAACTGGTGCAGGACACAAGGGAGATGGGGATGTAAGGCCAGAATCATCAGCTGGAGATGGCACCTGATCCAATATACTAGAGCTACTTTGACCAGCACTCAAAACATTGGGGCTCCTATTTTCATCAAATCTTTGACTGACAAATTCAGTATTTGGTTTTTCATGTTTGATGACATTTTTCTTCGTGTGCTCTTTTGGTAGCATCACAGCCCCAACAACATCTGGCTCCAACTTCACGGCTTTCAGGTTTGATCCTTCCTCATCATCACTTGACAAGTCCACAATGTCAGCTGATATCATCCTGAGCAAGACACAGAAGGGTTGTTCTAGTCAAGCCAAAAGTGCTACCACACGTGTATCCTAATAAACATTAACAACATGATATTAGTTTGTAGTTGTGCATAAGAGGACTCAAAGAAGATACAAAGCATGAGGCTTGAAAAAACTTATCCACAGGTAAATTAACCAAAACATAAAATTGGCTTTAGAGAGAGTTGCCCTCATTAGTTTGCCCATTTTGTCATATTCTTGGTCGGAAGGCAGGGGGCGACTTGGACCACATTCTTTGGGGATGTGAGTTCACGAGATCCATTTGTAATTCTCTCTTTCAAACATTTGACTTATGCTAGCTCGTGATTAAGCCAAAGGATCCTTTGGTCATTTTGGAAATGCCAAAAGAAATAGAGAGACAAGAGTAGAGATATCATCATGGCACCAAGTCTTGTTAATTTCAATCCAGAGGTGTCTTGCATAAAAAACTAGAAGACTAAGCTCTAGCATAGAGCTGTGTCTTGCATAAAGAAACTAGAAGAGTAAGCTTTAGCATGGAATAGCTGGGATACATGTATAACCATGTAGTTCACCCCTAAGAGCTTCAGTGTTGATACAAGAATGACAAAGCTCCCATACAAAATTCTTGCCTTAATGGGATAAGGGATGGACCGTATAAGCTGGTTAAGATCTTCTTTGGTACATGAAGATAGACAAAGCCTTGGGCATAAATAAAAGCGATCTTGAGGATAAGATGACTAAGAAAGCTTAAAAAAATTGAAAGCTACTACTTGTACCAACAAAATGTACCTTCCTTTTCGGTAGCTCAATCATAAAAACTACAAAGTTAAGAGAGTTCTATATGAAGCAATTCTATGTTGGGTGACCCCAAGAAAACTTTCCTAAGAAGCATGTGAGTGAATACAAAATTTGTTGAAATGACTCATGTTGATTTGTGGAGATAATTTCACTCTTAGAAGCGAGAAGTAAAGTGATCATGTCACGAGAGATACAAGGGAATGTCAGGGCAAATAGATATCGATTTCGAATTTCGAATTTGGTCCAAATCCAGGACATAGAGGCATTACAAAATGATGTAAGAGCAATACTTCTCCTAGTAGGATGTGGTTCAGGGACGAACCAAGGCGAAAGACAGTGGGTATGTGACACGAGTAAAGGAGGAGTACACGAACGAACCAATGCCACATCCGAATGAGAACAATCCTGAAGATGAAATGGATGAGAAACGCATAAAAGAATTGAAAATTATTGTCTATACCAACAATGTGCACCTTATTTTTCGGTGACTCGATCATAAGAACTCCAAAGTTAAGTGTGCTTGAGAAATTCTATGTTGCATGACCTCTTGGAAATTTTCTTAGACAACATAAGAGCCAAGACAAAGCATGCTGAAAGGACTTATGTTGGTTAATGTGAATAGTTTTCACTTTTAAAAGCAAGAAGTAACATGACCATGTCATAAAGAATGCAGGAAAATGTTGAGGAACACAGGCACCGTATCCAAAATTTGAATCCTAATACAAATCACGGGTATGGGGCGTTTCAATATATTTTGAGTTAATCAGTAAGCTAGGTCAAGTCTAGGAGCCATGGGGCTAGCGTCGAGTAGGTGAAACAAGTTGAAGTGACTAAACTAGTAGGTTAGAGGGACAATATGACTTATAAGGCATGGCATCCTTTTTGAGTTGCCGTGTACAAGGGTTAAAAATTATGCTTTGTGCTAGTAGGGGAGGGGAAGGTTTGGGAGGACAATCATCCATTATGATGTTTGATACAACAGTCAAATTTAAGGTTAAGGTCTGAGACTTGATGGTAAGAAGCGTGAGTAGCCTATTCTTGAGGAAAAGTGCAAGATTTTGGAACCAACATGTGAGTAATGCAAGAGGATCCAATGGTGACACATAGTGAGACTACTTCTTCCGCCATAAGAGGTGCTTTGCCATGCAATCAAAAACTTGACCGAATGATTAACGACAAAAAAAAATGTGTCAATATTGACAATAACAATAGAGCAAGCTGAAGATGGGACGACGGGACGACAGTGACGGGTAAAAAAAAACCAAAAAGAAAATCCCTTAAATTTGATGCTAACCTACATCATGTCTATTATGATGGCAATCTTGATATAACCTCCACATTCACCACCGATGTTCTTGAACACCTCCATGCACCATTGGTCAATTGGTAAATTTCAAACCTTCATCCATCCTCGAAACAAGTGGGACTTTAAGATACTTAAAGCAAACATCTTAGCTCCATTGCCCAATTTCCCCATATACGTCCCACCACAATCTTTGATATTTATCTTCAACTGCAAGTATGGCCTTGTCCGATTGTAAAGGGTTGATGGACCCAAAATTGTTGACTTATTGTTGCAAGGCTCTTCAAACCTCAACCCAATCATCATGAAAGAGTTGGCTTAAAAATAAAAATAATATTAAAATATTAAAAAAAAATTCTACGCATAGGACGTCAAAGGAGTACCGAAGTTATGTCTAGGTGGTGACCTTGAAGGCTTGGCCTAAAAAGTATCTTCAAAAACTTTCTAAGAGCCAGAAAGATGTGTCTTAGAATTTTTTTAAAAATGTTGGAAATTTCTGAGAGCCAATATCATGAGTGTGTTCCAAGATTCTTTTTTTAAGAATGGAGTTATCCATGGCAACCTAAACGAGACATGCATTTGTTAGATAATTAAAGAAACTAGATGCCTGCATTGTTGCAGACTTTTGTCCTATAAGTATAACAACTGGACTATATAAAAGCATAGCAAGGGTGTTATAAGAACATCCAAAAAGGTTCTCCCTTTCACAATTACTGGGAAACAAGCAGCTTTCGTAGAGAGGCGACAAATCCTCGATGCATCTCTCATGGCAAATGAAATTTTCTCGAACTTGACTTGAAAAGGGCCTTCGACAAGGTCAATTGGACTTTCCTCGAAACATTCTTGTAGTAGAAGGCTTTGGCTCAAAATGGCAGGGTGGATAAAAGGATACATCTCATCCACAAACTTTTCCATCATCATCAATGGAAGACCAAGAAGGAAGAGATTTGTCACACAAGGTCTTAGACAAGGGGATCCACTGTCCCCTTTTCTTTTCAAGATGGTAATGGATTATCTCAGTCACCCACAGACAAGCAAAGTACAAAATGCAGATAAAAGGTTTACAGATTGACAACGAAGCCATAAGCATCAACCACCTTTAGTTCGTGGATGACACAATCCTATTTTCTGACTTGACAAATGTCTCTTCCATAAAAAATAAAAAAAAACGTGATCAAGACAGTAAAAACCATCAAAGGATTCTTTGGACAAAATATCAATCTCCAAAAAAAATATAGAATATGGCCATCAGTAGACTATTGAAGAATTGGCTAACATATACAGATGTAAAAAGGGTGAATGCAAAAATATGTACCTAGGATTACCCTTAAAAGGAAACCACAAACTTTTTACCTTATGGAAGAGTATTATTGAAAAAATAGAAAGAAGGTTGCCAACATGATCATCATGTTATTATACTTCAAAAGGCGAACGACCCACACTATTACAAGCCAAACTATCCAAAATCCTCACTTGCTACACGTCTCTATTCGAAATGCCATAAAAAGTTGCTAGGATATAAAAAGAAAAAATGTCTTGTGGAGAAAACTTAGAAAGCCTAAATATATTACTATAGGCAAAAATCAACCCCCTCCATCTTCTATCTTCTGCAAAAGACACTGAAAGTACATAAAGAAACATCAAAACCTCATCACGAACCAAATTCGCCATGGGATGAGTGATGGAGGAACCACATCATTCTGGATCGACCCATGGGTTGAAAACACCACGCTAGCCTTGCAGTACCCACTTTTGTACCGACTCTCTCACAGCAAAAGAGTCACGATCAAAGAAACATAAAATTTGTCAACAAAATTTTGGAATCTAAAGCGTGGTAGGAACCTAGAGGATAAGGGAGCAAATGAGCCGAATGTCTTAACCTTGCCACAATGATATTGTCAAATAAAGCAAACTCATTGACTGGCTTCCCAGCATTGACGAGGTCTTAACTACAAAATTCTTGATGATGAACATAGGAAAAAAGGTAGAAGTAATAAATTCTACACTAGCAAAGATAGTATGGAAATTACATCACCTAAAAAAGTGAAGTTCTTTCTTTGAGAAATAGTGCATAAAGTCTTTAGCACGAGAGAAAATCTACAAAAAAGAATGTCTTACCTGACTCTATTTCCAAATTGGAGTCCCATTATGCAAGAAAAAAAATAAACATAACCACTTTTTATGCAATGTAGATATGCTCAGAATTTCAGGAAAACGATTCTCAATATCTTCAAATGGCATCTCACAATTCCAAGGGAGGTAAAGGATTTGTTGGACATGGTCTTAATGTACCAACTTTTCAAGAATGCAAAAACTCTACTGCAAGAAAACTTCAACGTGAATTTCTTTCCGAATCTGTGGAAAGAAAAAAATCAAAGAATATTCGCGGAAAAGACACAGACTTGTACAAAACTCTTCGACACTGTTGTTTATCAAGCTATCTCTTGGCGTAAACTGTCTAATATTGTTACTTTCTATAATTATATCTTTTTCACTGTAAATTGGAAGGAATTTTGTAAACATCATGGATATTACATCCTTTTTGTAAATTTCAATCATCAGTGATATTGTGAGATACCACATTTGTTGGAGAGGGGAACGAAACATTCCTTATAAGTGTGTGGAAACCTCGACTTAGTAGACGCGTTTTAAAAACCTTTAGGGGAATCTCGAAAAGGAACACCAAAAGAGAACAATATCTGCTAGCAGTGGGCTTGGACTATTACAAATAGTATCTAAGCCAGACACCGGATGGCGTGCCAACGAGGACTCTAGGCCCCCAAGGGGGGGTGGATTGTGAGATCCCACATTGGTTGGAGAGGGGAACGAAGCATACCTTACATGGACGTGAAAACTTCTCCCTAGTAGACGCGTTTTAAACATCTTGAGGAAAACCTCGAAAGGAAAAGTCTAAAGATGATAATATCTAGTAGCGATGGGCTTGGGCTATTATAGATATTATCTCCTACAAAAAAAAAAAAAAAAATATATATATATATATATATATAGATATATCTTTGCAAGATGAGTTGGAATTAATGGTGGTAGATTGGTGACGATTGAGGTCTTTGAGAGGGATGTCCAACCAAATTTAATCTCCCAATTGGGTACAAATGAGTATATTTAACCCACCATTCACTCCAAACTTCACAATCTCGACATAATGTCCTTAAAGATTAGATATCTTCTCCACCCAAAGCACATATTCAACAAGACGAGTTTCCTTGAAAACTTTCTAGTTTGGTGGTGCTTCAAGAAGAGTAGAGATGTTAACAAAGGTGATAATATTTCCTCAAGTTGAGAGTAAAACATATTTCCATGGGGGATGTTGCCAAAGTTACCGCTCAAACGAAGGGGTAACACCCGATGGCAATGGTTCAAATAATATTTTGGAATCTAATTTGACATCTATTGATCTTGGCATTCCCTGCAACAAGTCATACCATCGCTTTTAAGAGTAAAGATTCTCCCCACAGACCTTTTCCGCACGGTTTTTCCTCACTCACAGGTCTTTTAGGAGGTTACCCAAAGTCTTTAGGAGGTTACCCAAAATAAGATTGCTTCAAACTAAGCCTACTTAACTTTAGAGTTTTGATAATTGAGTCCCCTAAAAGAAAATTACAAGCAAATTGTAATTTTTGATAGAACATGAACTTTAAAGTTAAGTGTGCTTAGCTTATAATAATTCAATATTTGGTGACCTACTAGGAATCTTCCTAAAAAGTATATGAGTGAGCCCATTTTTCATTTAAAAAGGTAGGAGATCGAATGATCAACCTTTGAAATACTAATTAGTGTGATAATTGGTGTGGGATCGTAAGAGAGAGCACGAACCTTAATGAAGAAATTGAACTTGTCGTGAAAGAAAGACTAGAAAGCCTATCTTTAGGGCAAGCGGCAATTCTAGCCGCTGGACGTTTGCTTTCTGCTATGGGAGAAGCATAACGAACGGCATGAAGCGCCTGGAGATGAAGTGAGCAGCCAATTTCCAGTCTAGAATCAATCTTCCGATGGTCGGATTGAACAAACGACGATAAATAAGAAAGAAATGACGTTTTCAGTAATGTCAAACAATACTACTCAAAGACAATCCGGCGAGATGCGACTGGAGAGAGCAGCTGACATTTGCACGCATGCCGTCCAGCGACCGGCGGATGAAGAAGAGAGCGATCAAGAGGTTTGAACGCTTGCAAGCGGCGGAACAGCAGGGTGAAACCGACATCTAGGGCAAAAGTTATGAGTTATAATATTTATAGTTGAATCTTCGAGAAGAATCTTTATTTTTGTCTTTTGCACCCAATAATTTTACTAAATTTCGATTTTTTCATGATCAATAATCAGAAGTTAAATTTTACTGTAAATTTAAATTTATATTGGATATTTGATTTTCCTAACATTTAGGTAATATTTCATAATTAATAATTAGAATCACAAATTTGCATGTGATTGTCATGGAATTCATCTATGATTCGCTATGTATGTACATTGCTTCTAAAGTGAAAATGATTCTCATGATTAGCTCTTCGTCTATAAATATTAATTTTTAATTATTTCAAATATTTATTAATCATCATTTTGATGATCGTGCCAAAAATTTGGATCAGGATGGCCCTAGCATTCCCCTACGTCTTATAATCCAACTATCGAAAATAAACATGTACCTTGTTGATATAAATAGTAACTTTCAATTATTTTAAATATTTATCAGTTATCATATACTCGTAATCGCTCTCATTCATATGTAATATTCATTCTTTTATGCACCCTCGTTTACTCAGGTGTCACGTGTTTACCAACTTATGTTCTTGGTTCGTCATCAAACCACACCTTACTGGAAGACGTTTGCAATGCTTATGTCTAGGATTCATACTTGGATTCAACACTTGATGGGCCCGACGTTCATCTACACTGTCTATGGCATAGTTATGTTACTTATTGCTTCTAAGAGTGAAGGTTGTTCTCATAGACCAATGCACGGTTTGTGGCGCAAGTGTATGTGTGCGCGCGTCCGATTAAAATATGATACATGTTTATTCAGGTACCTCTCATTTTACTTGTTTTTGATAGCTCACCATCCTAAATATCCTCTCCAACAATTCGTTCTCCAGAGACCTAAGAAAATTTCCATTAAAGAGGAGCGCGAAACAAATTGTTGCATACAGTCTAGCAACGTCGATGCTTGTCCTTCAACCCCACAACTACGCCATAGGAGTTCACAAGCAAGAGCAAGAAGAAAGAATTAAAAAAATTTAATCACAGAGCCATACATGTACAGGTGAAGAGAAACTTCAAAGCTATGTATTTCTCAATTGCAGCTTCAAAACCCGAAGTCACCCACAAAGAAAATTAGGGATAAGTAAAAAGATGAATTGCGAAGGTCAGCCAAGTGGCGGTGTCAACCTCATATGTTGAGTCGTCATTATCCACATAAACCGCTAAATGTGCCAATATTGCTCTTCTAGTTAACGGTTGTTCGATTCTTTATAAAAAACATTTTTTAGGCCCACAGATCATATTAAAATTTAGTTCTTACAAACATATTAAATTAATTAGAAAATGAACTTACACATATATAAAAGAAACGTACTAAAATAAAATAATTTATGAAGGACAAATTTGTAATTTACTCATGCCAAAATTAACAATGCAATTAAAAAAATAAAATAAAAAACAAACAAATCAACGCTAACCTCGATCCTTTTGTCTCCACTTGGCTAATGACTCAAAACCGCGGGTAAGACCGGGTTTTACCTTTTTTTTTTTTTCTTTTTTTTTTTGTGTGTGCAGGATTTGATGACGTGGCCATAATCTCTCTGTCAAAAGAAAAGCAAGAGAGAATGAAAAAAAAGAGGGAAAAACTGCATTTCGTGGCCAACGAATCCGACCCTGAAATTCTTTTACCTCTCCCATTTGCCTTTTTACGTATCCTTCTCTGTTTTAGCCATCACCTTAGCCTCACTCAATTTGAATCCCGTCGGTGATTTTTGTTCTATTTAGTTATTATCTTGTTCTTATCGACGTTGAATCGAACTTTTTTGCGAATACCTTGATTCCACGATTGGCTATGATTCTACAAATATTAGGTTCGGCTTGCAATTGTGTTGGCAATCTGGTTTCTAATGAGCGTGATACAATTGATTGGAGGTTTTCTTTGTTAATTCCGTAGGATTTTTTGGTTTTAGTTTTTGTTCTTCCTATTTTCGGTGTTTTGTTTTTAGTTTTTTTGGTTCATTTTTATGGTTTTCAATGATCAATGGAGACGGACATTGTGAGGGCTTCTCGGAAGTCGCCTCTGCCGATCCATTGGATTCATCTTCACCTTGGGGTGTCGAGAATGTCGATGGTTGCTCTGTTGCATCGCCAGCTTCTTCGAGGTATTCGTCCTGCGGAGATTCCGAGTTCGAGAGGTATTGCAGTGCGAATTCAGCAATGGGAACGCCAAGTATGCGCAGCACGATTACAGTATTTAACGATTGCATCGATTCTGAATTTGCGTATGCGAGGAATTATGGGTTCAGTGATGATGGCGGCCTGGAGAACTTCATTTTGGGAGGGAACGAGATGAATTCGATGGATACGAATATAGTAGGCTATAGAAAGATAGAACTGCACGATGAAATCACTCGTGAAGAACCGAGTACGAAACATAGGTCTAGTGGGTTGAATTTGTACGGTACGGGTGAGCTTATTGATTCACTTGAAGCTAATGGCGAAGGTTTGTGTTGGAAGGTCGAGAGCACATCGGATTTATTATGTGGGGTAGATATGACTAACCGGTCCGAGAAGGTAGAGAGCAGCAAAGATGAAAAAGAAGGCTTCATTATAGGGACAGAAGCCAGTGAATCGGGAACGGAGGTGGATGCTGTTCTTGGAGATGTTACCAATGAAGCAGTTCATATGGGATGTTTAGAAGGAAGTACGGTTGAGATTGGTATGAAAATAGGACAAAGGTTTGAAGAACGTCTTCTACCTTGCACGGTTGAGAAAAAGTCTGACGGTGAATTGGATGTGGAAAATGATAGATCCCAGAACGAGCATTCAGAGAGTGAGGATTCAATGTATAATTTTTTATCTGATGGTGATCATAGGGATGAAACTTTCCTGCATAATAATGCACGCATTCTTCCAGAAACTGACATGGCAAATGAAAATCCACTGCTTATCAATTCATCTGTTGCTTTCGGTTCGGACGATTGGAATGATTTTGCGGATGCACTCCAGGAAAGGATACCGTGCAATCTGAATTCCTCTTCTCTGACTGTTAATGGTGTTCTTGATGGTAGTGGAATGACGAGAGAAGGTGGAAAACAGATGCTCTTAGCCTGCAAAGAAGATCAAGCTAGCACAAATTTTCTGAGGAAAGTTAACTGCAGTTCTGGGGATTGTATGATTGTGCAAACTGCTGAAAGACCAAACGACGTGATTCAAGTGCGGGACATTCCTATGGCGATCTGTCAAGTCCAGTCTTTTGACGAGTTGGAGGAAATTGCAAACAATACTTTTTTAACTGCAGCTGATTTTTCATACGGTGTTGAATTAGATCAAGATGCAAAGGATATATTTGTTGTTAATAATCACGCAGGAGATGCTGATAAAACTGCATATAATAGTGAATGTCTTGTTTGTAATGTTTCTGGAGTTGGTACAGGAGCAGAGAAATTTACTTCAAAGCAGCACACGTGCACAGTGGATGGTAACTCTGTAACACAACCTCAAATTCTAGAAACCGAAGATAACGGTGGAGCGGTGAATCAAGGCTTAGATAGCCAAGGACTGGGAAATGTGAAAACAAAAATGGACCCTCTTGGTGCTGCTTTAACTAATCGTCTTTCGACTCATGCTAGTGACTGTAGCGAGGATTTGGCACATTCCAATTCAATACCTGAATCAAAAGGTCATCTTTTGCCAGTTGAGGTCAGTAGAAATTTCTTTGTTTATGATGCTCGGTTATCATTGGCTTTGACTTCTTACTTGCCTTGAAAATTGTCTCGAATTGTGCAAAATCTTAAATCATCACCTAGTTACTGATTGAACACATTGTCTCTGTCCCACTAACGCTCCCTCAGCTATAAGATTATGTCCAATGAATCTTTAGAAATATTCTATAAACATTTTAAGACGCTTGTGTATTTGTACGCGAGGGGATGAAAGGACCGTAATGCCACTGATGAAGTGTATTGTTAAAGATAAGAGGAGCCATAAATCCAATGCATTTCACTTATTGTATCTGTCCATTCTATATTTATTTTGCAATTGTATATCTGTTCCTCCGGCAGTCGTCAATCACCTGCAAGTGTATGGTCGATGTACAAGTACAATAATTGTTGGCTTTGAAATGAATACCTATCTTGAAGCACTCACATTCTTGCAAATTTTTTTCCTTGCAGCTAGCAAAACTTGAGCTACATGATTTCTATGATGAAGTTGTTCACGAAATGGAAGAAATACTACTTGAATCTTGTGATTCTCCAGGGGCTAGATTTACTAATAAATATAAGATATCTCAGTCACTACCATCTTTACCACTAAGGGATGGAGGATCAACTACACCTACTTCAGGCACTAACAGTTCTGATCCAAGTAACCCAGAAAACTTGAAAATTGATGGGGTTGAAGTGATAGGGGCAAGACAAAAGAGAGGGGATGTATCATTCAGTGAAAGACTAGTTGGGGTGAAGGAGTACACTGTATACAAAATTAGGGTATGGAGTGACAAGAAACAGTGGGAGGTTGAACGCCGCTACCGAGATTTCTATTCTCTATATTGTCAGTTGAAATCATCATTTGCTGATCATGGGTGGAGTTTACCCTCTCCCTGGTCCGCAGTTGATAATAGATCAAGAAAGTTATTTGGGAGTGCATCTCCGGACATTATTGCGGAAAGAAGTGTTTTAATTCAAGAGTGTTTATGTTCTATTCTTCATTCAAGATTTTCATCAACCAATCCGAGTCCATTAATTTGGTTTTTGTCCTCTCAAGAATCAAACTCCAGCTCTCCTACATCAGATACTGCAGTACCTCAATCACCTGATACTGCAAGTGTGTCTGACACGCAAAACTTGTTCTCTTTGGGGAATTCCATATCACTAATTGTTGAAATTCGACCGTACAAATCTACAAAACAAATACTGGAGATGCAGCATTATATGTGTGCTGGATGTTATAGACATTTTGATGATCAGAAAACTCTGATGAAAGGCTTTGTACAGAGTTTTGGATGGGGCAAACCACGAGTCTGTGATTACACCTCTCAGATGTTTTGCTCTTCATGCCATACGAATGAGATGGCAGTCATACCAGCAAGAGTTTTACATCATTGGGACTTCACTCAGTATCCAGTTTCTCAGTTAGCTAAGTCATATTTGGATTCCATACATGATCAGGTATTTTATACAGAACAAATTTCCATTTAATCATTTCTAACTATATTGTCTTTGATAGTTCTCTTTAGTTCATATAAAGTTTATTGGGAAATATGAGTAATTGGTATATACAGCCTTTGCTCTGCAGAACAGATAGTTGTGTTCTGCTGGGGGTTTTTTTTTTCACTAGCTAAATGGAGAGGAGAGCAAAGTTGAAATTGTCTGTCCTTGCATAATTATAGTGCCGTCGAATTTGAACTGTCAGCTGGTTGGCTAGTATCTTAACTGTTTTTTGGTGTTTTGGATATAGAGTTCTGGTAAAAAAACAGTCGAACAAGAACAAAAGATAGGGACATTTATGATCTAGAGAGAGTTAAATCATTTGGAATGAGTTATTCATTGCTTATTTCTACTGCAATGAATACATACTAATTTTATAGTCAATGGCATTTGGATATGATCTGTAGTCATTTTTTGGTTAACTAGTAGGTAGAAATTCTACTGAACGTTGGCAAGTAATTTTTTTACATCTTATTGAACTTCCTTTGGCAGCCTATGCTTTGTGTCAGTGCGGTTAATCCTTCTCTCATCTCAAAGGTCCCAGCTTTGCTTCATGTTATGGGTGTGAGGAAAAAAATAGGAGATATGATTTCATATGTTCGCTGCCCGTTTCGTAGGTCAATTAACAGAGGACTCGGATTCCGTAGATATCTTGTCGAAAGCAATGATTTTTTTGCACTTGGAGACCTTGTTGATCTATCCAAAGGGGCATTTGCAGGTTGATTTCGACTTAGTTATGCTAGTTTTGGTTTAATATTATTGTCTGCTGTTCAACCTTTTTGTGTGCACGCTTAAATTGCAGTATTACCTACAATACTGGAGACCATCTCGAGGAAAATCTTGGAGCACATAGAGGAGAAATGCCTTGTGTGCTGTGATGCTGGCGTTTCATGTGGTGCTCGTCAAGCATGCAGCACCCCGTTGTCTCTCATTTTTCCTTTTCAGGTACCCCTCCCCTCCCCTCCCCTCCCCTCCCCCCACATCTTGTAATTACATTCCCTTATTCTGAATATACTGAAATCCTTACACTTATTCTAGACTGCGTTAGAATTTGAATTTCCCTTCAAGCATTCCATGACCCTTTGCGTTTAAAACCTTCAGGAAACTGAGATGGATAAATGTGGCTCATGTGAATCTTTATTCCATAAACCTTGCTTTGTAAAGCTCACGAAATGTCATTGTGGGGCGCGCCTTAGAGTCGATGAGACCGGTAGGCTCGCAAGGAAGGTAGGCCGTGGATTAGGGACGGATGGTGAGGAGAATGGAGGTGTGTACTCATTTCTGGGAAAATCAACTTCCATTTCGCCTTTGAGGTCTCTATCAGGCCTGTTTGCCAAAGAACATAAAGACAGTGAGAATATCATCGTCATGGGTTCTCTCCCTTCCACCTCCCTCTGATCATGTGCCTATTTTTTTGTGTCTGGGCTACCATTTTTTTTTTATAATTCTAATGCCCCATTTGTCAATCTGTTGGATATATATGCTAAAATAAATAACACATCGATAATCAATAAGATGTATATTGTAACAATATTTTGTGGTCAATATGTCCGTTTATTTATTTACCGTACTATTTATTTTAAAGTACTTATATAATATTATCTGAGAATCTCACATCTTTTTTGGGGGAGAATGAAACATTCTTTGTAACAGTATAAGATCTTTTGTTTAGCAAACTATTTATAAAGCCCAAAAAGCATAATATAACCGTTGTTGCATTATCCTATTTCAAAACGTTCGTTAGAATATTAGACATAAAGTGGATCTCAAACAAAATAGTAATTAAAAAAATATCAAACAAAATACTAATTAAAAAATATATAGTTAGTTTAAAAATATAATGATTTCTTTTTTCTTTTTTGAAGTTCGGTTTCAAAGTTTTTTTGTTTTTTTTTTTTTACTTGATAAGCTTAATAAATGACTTTATCCGTTTGTCAAGGAGTTATGGTACATGAGTTTTGTATTTATTGCAAAAACTAACTACTGTCTTAATATTATTGAAACTTTTAAGCATGGATTTAATTAGCAGTTATGCTACACGAGTTTTTTAATTATTACGAGAAGTCAAAATTATCCTCCATAATATTAGTTAATCACACTTTTAAGCATTAATTTAATCAGTCAAACGTAAAATAATTAAATAATTTCACCTATACTTGAATGAGTTTTGTTCGACGTGCTCCGGATGAGAGGTGTCACAGACTCAATAGTCCAAGGCTTCATTTTATCTCTCATCCTCCCTATCTCTTTATTTATTTATTATTATTTATTTTCCTATAGAAAAATTTTGTACTATTTTTTAAAAATTTGGTTGTGGATATGCTTGAAACAAGAACTCAACCAATTGAATGAGGAATGGTCAGGAAGGATTAGACCTCTCTTGGTTGATCGAGGGCTCTACTTCTCTTTCCGAACTGATGACTCTGTTTATAGAGGGATGGAGTTTCTCTTACTTCCGGCATAGCGAGCCCTAGCAAGAGGTCAACACGACGAGCCATCACCTCAATGGTAAAGCAAGTCCCTAATTATTGTGTCGTGTCTATGAGGGCTCTTAGCCACAGATTTGTACAGTTAAGATTGCTGTACACAAAAGAGAGAAGAAACAAAAAAAAAAAAAAAAAAAAAA
>NC_036655.1:7734723-7801566 GCF_002806865.2 Cucurbita pepo subsp. pepo | reverse complement strand
GAAAAAAAAAAAAAAAAAAAAAAAAAAAAAAAAAAATTGTTTGAAAAAATAATATAGATTAAACTAGAATACAGTCAAATATTAAAAATATTAAATAAATTATTAAAATTTAAAATTTTGAATTAGTTTTTATTTAAATAATTACTTGTACTTAAACTTGATTATTTTTATTCATTATTTAAGCATTAAATATTCTAAACATTATATGTAGCATCTATGAAAAGATCAGAAGTTGTGATCTTTATTTTTATTAAAATTAAAAAAGCGAGTATAGCGCATGAAATAAATATTTGTTGGTTAATTATTTAAAGTTATTAACTTCGTTCACTTGAATCATCATTTCTACTAAATCAAGTTCTTTCTTCACTTCAAACTCCATTCCCGCCACCATGCCCGCCGTACTCACCGGAGCGTAGTACTGCGATTTCTCCATTTCAACCCGACGAAACTCAACTGATTCTTCATTGTCGTTATATCTTTTCCGATCATAATTATTGGCGTCGTCAACGGAGGCGCCGGCAATATCTTCCATGAGCGAGTTGATGCTACATCCTTCCGGAAAGAAACTATCGTCGAGGTAAATCTCTGGTTCGTCCTTGAAATCGAAATTCGGAACTGTCCAATCGTTAGGGCAAAACTCAGTGGTTTGTGCTTGATGATGATGATGATGATCGGTCACTTTTGATTTAGTGTTGTTGACGGCGGAGGTGGCTGAGCTTTTCTTTTGGTGGCGAGCGGCGACGGAGTCCAGATTCAGGCTCTTGATGTAGTCCTGCAGAAGAGAGCACCTCGGATATTTGGATCTGCATTTTCGCTTTGAGTATTGCCTTCTCTTCGTCGCATTCCAGTGGTTTTTTATGGAGTTTTCTGTTCTTCCAGGTAATCTCTTCGCTATTTCCGCCCATTTGTTCCCGATTTCTGAATGCGCTTCAATCAAAACCCTATCCTCTTCTTCACTCCACGTATCTTTCTGCATTCATTTCCATGATTAAATTCCCTATACATTTCAAGTAATTATGAAAGGAAAACGAAAAAATTGGAATCAATTTTGGAATTGAAAATACCTTAATGTCAGGCCTGAGATGATTGTGCCATCGTTCTCTGCACTGTTTTCCTATTCTTCCTGGCAGCATCTGCGCTATATGAGACCATTTTCTCACTCCATATTGTTCAACCAATTGAACCAAAAGCCTGTTTAATTTTAGACAAATATCAAAACAAAAGCCTATAATGATATTTCAGTATGAGAATTTGATTAAGAACATTGAGATTTGTTGAATTAGGAGGGGAGGATTATCTACCTATCTTCTTCAATTGTCCATTGGCCTTTGATCACAGTAGGCTTCTTTCGAACTTTAGATGTTCTTAACAGAGATGGAAATGTTGCATTCTTATTCATGATAGCTTTCTGGATATGGCCATGTCCTGAAGTTACACAGGACACTTCATCAGCTACAATGAAATTTACAGGTTTTATTTCTTGGAAATTCAATGGAATCATGGAGTTTCTTTCTAATCCCATTATCTCAATTTGATTCCTCTGATAGTAATAATCTCCACAACTTTGGAAGTTGTCCATCACTTGCCCACACCCACCATTTTGATCTGTAGTGCAACCTTTACTAAAATCATACAAATCTTCAATGCCCATATTGTTATTCGAAGAACACCCATATGAGTATGGATTCAAAGGATCGAAACTGCACAGATTTTCGTCTTCCATAACAGGATGATTGGACGATGAACCAATGGGATGAAAATGATCCAGGTTGTGAAATTCTTGCAGATAATTACCTTTTGATGCAAAAATTTCGAATGATAATTCATCATTCTTGCAGATTTGGGCATAATTTTCTGAACAAACCTGTTGAATCTGGGAGCTAAGATTTTGTCTAAGACTCGATTCGAACTCCATGAGTGCAAGAAAAAACGAGAAATTGGGAGGAGGAAATTTAAAATTGTTTTGTGTTCATCTCATTTATATTGTGTCTGTGAAGATGACAACTCTTATTGCGGAGGTTTCATTCTTTATTGTACTATTAAATCACATTTATTACTGTTAATTTGTTAGAGAATTACACACAATATGTGATTTAATTCATCAGACTAATTTTCTTTTATGGAGTTTTAAATCTCTATATGCATATTAATTTTAATTTTTCAGAAAAAAAAAAAAAAGTTCATATTTTCAGTAATTTAATCCGGTCCAATTGGAAACGGACCAAAATAAATTGAGTCTCATAATTATATAAACTTTTATGTTACATTTGGTGATATTAATTAATATGAACTTATGTCTTTGACCACAACAGGCATAAGTTCAAATTAATATTACCTAATTTAAATATATTAGTTTTAATAATTTCATATATATTATTCTAATGTTTTTTTTATTTTTATTCTTGTAGGCATGAATTATATTTTGTGCTTTCAAAGTATTTTTCTTAGTTCAAGCATTTTGGGGCGAAGATTTGAATATCTAATGCACATCAGGTACGTCGGTTCAACTATACTCATATTAATATTACTTCTAGAATTATCAAGTTCATTTGGTGTCGGTTAAACTATACTCATATTAACATTACTTCTAGAATTATCAAGTTTATTTAGTATTTTACAAAAATTCTCTTTTTTTAGTTTATAACATAGGTGACAATAAGGGGCTGAGTATTTTTCTCTGATAATAATAAGAAATATATAGTTTCTTAGTTTGACAAAATGGTAGCAAGTAAGCCCTCCTAATCACAGAAAAGTCAAGTCCAATACCATTGGAAGTTGCCCCTATAATTCTAATTCTTCACTTCCTTTCGTCCTTACTTGGTCATCCTTGAATCGTAAACCCTGTCTATTTCACAACAACTTTCTCAATCTTCAGTTTTCTACCTACTTTCATCTTTCATATTTAACCACCTATCTTATAATGATTTATTTTCGATATTGATTACCATAGTGGTTATATTCTACAAGTATAAATTGTGCTTTGTATTATTTAAAATCAGATAAAAATCAAGATAAAGAGAGATCAAAACTACTTTCAAAATAGTCAAAATATGAGAATTATTTCTTTTTTCTAATTTTGGTAGGAAAAAGAACAAACTAAGTATCTCATAAAAGAAGAAACACTTTGAGCCATTGACATAAAATTTTGTTTAATTGTTACTTAATTTTTGATAATCCTAACTACCCTACCGAAATCATCCCAACATTAATAGAAAATGTTAGGTGGATAAAATATTATATAGTAACTAACTTAGATCTCATTAAAATAAGAGGGAGTCTAAGTTTGGTTTAGAATGGAATATTGGTTTGTCAATATTGATGTCTTGTACTAATTAATATCACAAAAGGTGGAATGGTGTTGGTTTCAAATCTCTCTTACCCCTGTTGATCTTGATGTGCCAACAACTAACTCATAATCTACTTGCTATTTTCATCCAGAATTTTGAGTTCTGGATTCTTTGAATTGCAGTTTTATTTTTGATCTGAATTTTTTGAGTCTTGTCACGAGAATTCGTGCAATTTCTTTATTTATGTTCTCCAGAAAAGAGGAACTATTGAATGTTCGTCATCTCCTCCTTTGGTTGACGGGACATCTTCGATATCTCCCTCATAATGGAAGATATTTTAAATGCAAAGAAAAAAAGAAAAAAAGAAAAAAAGAAAAAAAAAGGTTGGGTGGGTCCAGCCCAGTGGGCCACGATTCTAACGTCACGGTCCACTTCCACAGCCCGTAATTTTGTTCAAATTTCAAAGCGAGCTAGGCTTGGTAGGTCGCACGTGTGAACAATCTTTGGTCTTAATTAGCATTATTGACACGTGTTATTTCAAAAATGAAGCCAAAAAACCCTCTCTGCCAATTAATTAAAGCGCGCAAGTCGTATCCGCCGTTCGTTTCATCGTTTTAAATTAGCCGCTCTGGCGCCTTCTCCAATTCCAGTTCCACCTATAAAGCTTAATCGAAAGCATTCATTTCCCTGACTTTCCGCCATTATCCAGAGCGTCCTCTCTCTCTATCTCTCTCTCTCTCTCTTTCTCTCTCTCTCTCTGTAAAGCTCTGAGAATCGCGACTGCGGATTTTCAGGCAATGGAGGCCGAGGAAGGTCCCACACACCTTTCGCCGTCGCCGACTTTTAGCATCTATTCTTCAGGTAGCAGTAGCCTCGCTGAAATTGCCGCCAGAGCTGTTAGGGAAATTGGAGAAGAACCGTTTGCAGATGCTGATAATTATGGCTGGGAGTCCCAGGGTTCGGTTTACCGTTTCCGAGAAAATATGTCCAACAGCCATGCAAGGGAATCAGCGGAAGGAGTTAGAAGTGATGACTGTGGTAAAAATTGCGACGATGATGAATTTAAGTTTGTTGTTCTCTGCAGAGAACCAGACGCATTTACGAGCCCTGCTCATGAGATCTTTTACAATGGTCAGATCATGCCGGTTTATCCGGTATTCAATATGGACTTACTGCTAGACAACGGCTCACGAGTAGGCACCGTATTGGAGAACTTGAAGAAGTCGACTGTGCATCGTTCGCCGTTGAGAAACACGATGAACGAAGAGGAGTGTAAAACGACGTCGGTTTCCTCGTCTGGAGAGGACGGTCTTGCAGGCGTTCCATCGGCTACGTACTGCGTCTGGTCTCCTAGCCCTGAGAAAACACCACCTGAAAAGAAACATAAAAGAATAGAATTGTTAAACAGGTGGAAATTTCGGGATCTTATATACAATCACATTCGAAGTAAGAGTGAAGGAGCGGATGCACTCATGATGAGGACGACGATTATTAAGAAGGACGATCGGCCTGGAAATGAACCGAAGATGAAGAAAGATTCAAGAAGATTATCAACATCCTCTAGTAGTCCTAATTTTGGTATCACATCCTTCCCTGCACAGAGCGTTCGTTATGGATGGAACAGAACGGTGAAAGAAGCGGAAAAGAGGAGGTCCTACTTATACAGACAACATTGGGTAGGATATGTGGCTAATGCCAACGCAACCATCTAGAATTTGCATCCATTCGGAAGATGATTTGTTTGTGGTTGAATTGCTGGAGATCCTTAACTTTTGATTTGAAAAGAACAGAAAATAGTGTAGTTCCCAATCAGGTTTTAATTAGGTTTGTCCTCATCTCTATAATTCTAAATATTTTACCGATTGTTTTTCTCATCGAAAACGCAGTTTCCTTTTATGTGCTGTTTTAGAAAAACTATAAGTTGTTTGTATGTTTGTTCTTTGAATTAAGATGATTCAGAATGAGACTCATTTTTCTGTTAGACCTTCACTCTCCTCTTGCGAGCTTCTGGTGATTATAGGTTCTGTTGTTAATGGTTGATCAATTTTTCTGTATGATATTTTTCCCTTTCTTTGTTGGAAGTCGGCAAGTTAATGCGTTCAATATTGCTATTTATTCAACTGTATAAGAACCACAGGTAGTATTGATATATAGCCTACCGCATTAGAATGGTTCTTTTACGGAATATCACATTAGAATAGTTATTAACATATTTAATTTGGTCAATTAATAGTGTTAGTAAACCTGTTTAACATAAATAATGCATCTGCTTTTCCTACGCATTTTCATATAATCCAGTTTCATTAGATATGCTTTTGAATTCTTCTTCTCACTGTATTTTGGATGCTAACTGGATTGATTGATATTTATATTCTACCTAACTTTCTTACCTAATGTGATGCAGTTGGTATTGAATCTAAAATGCTCATTATCTGGTGAGAATGAAGGAGGTTCCATCTTCCAAGTAAGTTTCTATCTAACTTTTGGCTTTTAAATTTAATTTTACTTTCACAAGTCAAGTAGCCATGGTTTGTTCTTGCATTATATTTAAAATATACATCAGTTACAAAAACAACTACTACATGTTGGTCAACCTCAACATAGTTGAATTAGTTAAAGTTAATATTATCTACCAAAAAGTTANAAAAAAAAAAAAAAAAAAAAAAAAAAAAAAAAAAAAAAAAAAAAACGGTTGCCTTCACGTTTTTCATGGAGAGAAGCAACCACATCCCACAAGGAGTCTGTTTATGTGGTGGTTCAGATAAGGTAACTAAATGAGCTGCTAGTGTACCAATCTACTCCTTTTTTCCTCTTTCAAAGAAGGGGGAAAACGTTTCATTCCTTCTCTTGTGAATGCCATAAATAAGCTATATAATTCAGACTTTTTATGAAACATCTAAGTTTAGGATTTAGGGTACTTATGTTATCTCGAATGAATCATGATCCAGGTTTTTTGTAACGGCCCAAGCCCCTTCTTTGGGCTTTTCCTTCCGGGTTCCCTGAAGGTTTTAAAACACCTAGGTTTCCATACTCTTACGTTGCCCTCTCCAACCAATGTGGGATCTCAAATTTTCGGTCTTCGTCCATTATTTTTGTCATTTTCCAAGCCAATCCTGTAGGTGAGTAGCTATTTCAGCCAGTCGCTGTCCATTGGACCCTGAAAGTATCCCACAGATTTTCTAGGGAGTTCACTTTAAACACAAGAGTGCTTATAGTCCCTGATCCTTTCAGCTTTCACATTGAAAACATTAGGGAGACCTCTTTAAGTTGTAAGCCAATACCTTCACTGATAGATGGAAAAGCTAATAATATTGAAATGTTTAGTAAAACGTAGAAACTAAGGGGAGTTGTCGCAACTCTGGCCCACACAACAGAGCCCATCTATCTATTTGAAATTGAGACATACATAGCACATGAACAAGGCAGACTGTTCAAATTTCTTTTAGAAAAGCAACTGTCCTTGAAAACTAAGAACTCTGAATATTAAAAAACAACTGGGAATTATGGAATGTTTTCGAAGTCTGATAGTAGTCAAAGAATTTATGGCGGCGTGACAAATGATTCTAAAAGTAGCTTTATTAAAGAGAGATGACAGGAGCCAGAAATTGAGGGAGAAACTAATGAACATATTCCTGCTAATATTAGAAAGAAAATTATAAAGTTTCAATCACTTGGACAGGCTAATATAATACTTTTTTCCAGAATATATCCCAACTTTGCCCAACCACTATAACAATTTCTTAACTAAGGGCTAATGTTCTCTCCCTAATAATCCTATCAAGATATTTTGAGACAATTAATTACCTAATACCATAGTAGTTAAAGACTAGAACCATAAAACTTTTTTCTCAGAAGGGAGGAATTTTCATTTAGCATCCTCCTGCAATTCTTACCTTTTTTTGCTGGTAAGTTAGTTGTTGAGAACTTTAGTACCAGGTTAGTGTTGGATATCAATATATCAGCTAATTAGCCAAATTTCCATCAAAATAAAACCAGCCGTGGCTGCCAGATTCAGCCGAAAATATTTCCTTTTCTTTGAATCTCTTTATACATTTAAAATATTTCTATATTTGATATTCTTTTTTTACTGTTCAACCATAGTCTAAGCACTGGTTTTCTCGGTTCTTTTTGCCCTTTTTAGTTTGGATACAGGAAGTGGAATGGTATGGCTTGAATTTTGAATAGAAATTTACAATCTAGCGGGTTTCTTGATCATTTTCAATCTTTTAATAGCCTTTTGAATTTTGTTTTTGAAATTTAAATTTATGAATACCTACTCCACTTATTTTCTGTTATCTACCTTTACAAATGTGAGAATTTTGGAAACAAAAATTGTTTGAAAAACTTGTTTTTATTTTTTAGAATTTAACTAAAAAAACGAAATGATTCTTTAAAAAACCAAAATCACTTAGTAAAAAATTAGAAAAAACCAACACAATTTCAAAATTTTTAATTTTGTATTTTATATCTTTATCGAATTTAGAATTTTTAAAAACTAATTTAGAATTTTTAAAAACTAATTTAGAATTTTTAAAAACTAATTTAGAATTTTTAAAAACTAATTTAAAATTTTTGAAAACTAATTGACCTGTTAAATTTAAATTACGTATCTCATAGAATTCTAAACCTTTTGAGACTATTTATATTAGTTTTTTCCTTTCAACAATTTGAAGGATTTGTAGAATTGGTAGATAGTAAGATAGCCATTTCTCAGACACACTATTCAGAGAAGACGTTCATTTCATTTTTTATATTCAAAATATAAATCCATATTTAAGTTGCTAACTCAATTTTACTTTAAATATATGTTAAAATATGATGGATATCAAAATTTTAAATGAGTAGAATGGAATTTGTGTTTGTGACCTTTTTGTCTGCAATATGAGTGAATAAGAACTCTCAATGAATACATCTTCCCTTCCCAATTCACCTTATAACCTCCGCTACTTCCAATTGTTCCTCAAACAATCTGAATTTTGTACAATAGAACTTTAGCTTGAAAACGAGAATTGGGATGCCATCTGACAGTCCCATAAATTTATTTCACTTCCATTTCCCTGCATGAACTTTAACATCACAATTGATTCATAGTTTTGTGCTGTGGTTATATATATAACTTTTTTTTTTAAAAAATTAAATTCCTAACTGGTCCTTTTAAACTACCTTCTCCAGCCTGGCCATTCTGTGAGACAGAGAGCAAAACTTCCAGGTCTTCATCAAGGCCTCAGGGAAAGGTTACCTTGTTGCAGGTGAACACAGACGGCGGTCATGCAGCTACAGGGCTAAAAGAAGAGGACTGCAAACTTGCAGCGTAAACCCTTGCCCACGAGTCGTAATGTACGATCTCCTCAAGGGAAGGCGCACTGATCAATTCATTTCGATGCTTTTCACATGTTAGCTCCACAATCTTGAAAATATCCAAGTAGCTGATTCTGAAAACAAGCAAAACCAAGAATTATTTGGAGAATTCATGAAGAAATAGACTAGCAAAGTACAAGGTAGATAGAGGGTAGTAATGTCAATGGAGAATGGTGCTAAATACATACTTTTCATCGATGAACATTTCCACCGCCTTCTCATTAGCTGCACTCAGGACTCCAGTCATGGTTCCTCCCGCCCGTCCAGCAGCATAGGCCAGATCCATGGATGGGTATTTTACATTGTCTGGAGTTTTGAATGTGAGTGAACCTAGCCTGCATCATGCCATTTGAAACGAAGGGGAAAATATGTCAAATTGGGCATAGATGATCATGAAGGATTAGCTTAAGTAACACAACCACATAAGAAAAAACACGACAATCATTAAGATTTTGAATTGGAAGGACGCGTATTCTCGGAGAAGAAAAACGAGCATTACAATGATGGATTAGAGAGAGATAGAAATGCATACTTGCAAAGATCAAGGCGAGGCCAAGTTATTTCAGAGCAGTGTATTCTATCTGGCCATGTTATGGTGTATAGAATGGGCAAGCGCATATCAGGCCAACCCAATTGAGCTAAAACAGATGAATCCTGGAGATCGAGACAGAGAGAAGACGTCAAGATTATTTCAAGATTTTAGTTACTAGTTGAATCTGTTACAATTTGTTTTGAACTGAAGTTAATTATTACTGTAGTATGGTACAGACCTGTGTTTCTACCATTGAATGTATGATCGATTGCGGGTGGATAACAATCTCAATGTTATCGTATTCCGCTCCAAATAAATAGTGTGCTTCAATCACTTCTAGACCCTGTCGAAAACGAAAAGTGAAATCTACCTTGTTACATTAAACAACAAAAAAGTTAGTGCTTTGAATATGCAACGGGAAGATGAACACTAAACCTTGTTGAAAAGTGTAGCGGAGTCAACAGTGATTTTCTTTCCCATGCTCCAGTTGGGATGCTTTAAAGCATCTGCAACTTTAACGTCCTTCAACTTTTCAACCGGCAAGTCTCTGCATTAACAGCCTCAATAAATTATCTATTTGTGGCTTCTTCAATTTGGAGAATATCTATACACACAAATGTGTAAATAAGGTTCATATTGTAAAAGGTCAACAGACATTTGAACGCAACAAGCCATTTTAATGGTAGCTAAATCTATTATTCTTCTTCAAGTTGAGCAGAATGTTTCAAAGGTTCATATTTAAAAACCTGTTACCGCTGAGGACTCTTCGAAGACTCCAAAAGTTTTCAAACTAAGAGAAGAAACTGGATTTTTGAAATATAACTTACCCATGTTTTTACAGAACTTATCCCTTCAAAGCTTATAAACATAAATAAAGAATTCATTTTGTAACATAGTCGAGGGAAAACAAAATGCACGTCTCACATTGAGTATAAGAAAAAAAATCATTTAAAAAATACAATAAATTAAAAAGGAAAAAAAAACCCTTTTTGCTCAATGATTAGCAGAAGTATAATATTTGTTTATTCGATTCAGTAACTTATACCAAAGCATTATATAAATGAATACCTGAAAGCCCCGCCAGATGCAGTCAAAATAATGCGGCGAAGTGCACCCTCGGACAGTCCCTGAATACACTGGAGACGGACATATCTTTAAGATCCTCCAGAAAAAATATAGATTAACCAATTGATATGGGATATGCAAAGATCTAAGTATCTAAGCAGCATCAGTTGGTAGAAGAAAAAATACTTGTTAACACAAGTTCCGATCAACAAATTCATTAACATACCTGGAATATTGCTGAATGTTCTGAATCGGCAGGAAGGATTTTTACATTATGCTTGTGGGCAAGGGGAAGAACAAAGGGACCACCGGCAATCAGAGTCTCTTTATTCGCCAAGGCTATGTCTTTCCCAGCTTCAATTGCAGCAACGGTAGGCTAAACAAAGACACTAAGTTCAGCTTTCTAGGCACTGTTGTTCATCTATAAATTCTCAGCTAACACAACATAAGGTGCTAACAAGCAATCAGAATGCTCGTTATGCTAAACATACATGTATATAAGCTCCTGAAGAGATGTTCCCAAAAGAACCACTGTTATTCCTACTGAAATTAGGAATTTCGGGGAGTATGTTCTTTGGTGAAACATACATGTGTAGGTGTAACTATATACCTTAGACAATTAGAAAACAGTGACCAACGGAGTACCTTTAGTCCAGCACAACCTACTATTCCTGTAACAACAGTGGCTGCGTCTGGGTGTCGTGCAGCCTGAAAGTTTTTTAAAAACATAGTTTAAAGAATGCAAATGGCTTTCATCAGTTAGGTTCATAACAAAGACTAGGCAGAGACTAATACCTCAATTACTCCCTGCTCGCCAGGGATAATCTCAGGCTTTTCATCAAGATCACCCAAAGCCTCTTTGAGCTCATCGATTAAGGACTCATTTCTTACAGCAACTATCTGAGGTTTAAATGTTTTCACCTGAGCCATATAAAATCATATTAATAAGCAAAGAACTTCAACCTTCAAGGTTAAATAATTTAGGTAGACCTTCTTGGCTTGGATAGTCCTTTTGATCCTTTTCCATCAGGAATAAAAACATCATCATCTATATAATAAGTTATCTTCTTTCTATTATGCTGTTTTGCTATGGTTGGATGTACATGTCAAAGTCTACGCTGTTTTGCTATGGTTAGATGTATAGGCATTTTGGTTAGAATCTATTATTAAAATCATCACTGTACAATAGTTAGATGGTGGTTTCATATCCAAGATGCATTTTCACCAAGACGAAACAACTAGTTCCACAGAATATCACATCATATATGAATACCTGATCCGCAAGAAGAGTTATGTTAGAGCCAGCTGCAAGTGCCACAACTCTAAATTTCTCAGGATTCTCTGCCACAATATCCAATGTCTGTAGAACCACAAATTGTAGGTAAGAACACGTTGAGGGACTAAAATGTAATTTAAAAAGAATTTGTTCATTCTTTACAATCATTTTCCTGAAAGGGACATGTCTTCTCTTTTATGGAGACAAAAGTATTAATTGTGGACAGAAGAAAAGAGTTTTGTCTGGCGCTAGCAGATGTCAAATCCCCCATACCTGAGTTCCAATGGAACCAGTGGATCCTAAAATGGAGATCGGCTTCTGGCCTTCCCATTTCTTATGTTGCGGCTCTGTGACTGCTCGTCCAGGCCAAGCTGGAGGAGGAGGCTGTGATGAACAGTGAATCCTTTTCTGAACAATAGTTCTACAATCCTTCAAGGATGATGCTCCTAAGAATAAAAAGCGATAAAGTCGTGCGATGTTTAAAGTGAATAAAACAATAGTAAATCTGCATATTCAAAGGTGCTGGAATCAAACTATAGATCGACGGTCCTAAGAGCTCCTTCTCTAGGTTTAGGTTTATCAACCACACCTGTATCTTCTCACAGCAATAAAAAAAAACTAAAATAATGATCGATTGCGACAGCCTCCGAACATATTCCAATTCTGAATAACGAGTCAAACTCAAACACAATTTCTTATCCGCGAATTTCAACAGTATTCTGATAAACCAGTCAATATTTAGGAGAAGAGGCTCAGATAATCCAAATTATAGAATAATGCAGAAAAAGAAATAGTTCGACGAAAGGCGAAAAAATTCCCGGTTGTTAGGCAGAAAAGAGTTAAAAATCAAAATCAAGAGTAAACTACTGGCGACGTGTAGGTAGGTGGCCGTGCAGCAGCTAGCCAGTTCAGTACAAGAAACCGATTCTCAAAAAAGACGAAGAAACAATCATCAATCCGCTTCCTCAAACTCCTTATGCTCAGCGACCGCAAGCAAACCAGAAAATCGCGAAGGAAGGACAGAGAACAAAGATGGAGAGTGAGCAAACCTTGAAGCTTGGTGAAGTGTCTGGATCTGGAGGAGTCTAAGAAGGAGAGAGCCTTCATTTCAAGCGGCGCAAGGACATTCAACGCCATTAGAACTCAAAGTAGAGAAGGAAATGGAAGGAGGATCCGGCGGAGAGCTGTAGTCTACAGAGATGAGGAAGAAGAAGAAGAGCGGAGAATTGTGCTAATAGAACAAAGCAAGAAAGGTTTCTGTTTAAAAACGCCTCATATAGCTTTGAGAATCGTGCCAGATTATGTGTGGTGGAGGAGACGGCAAAAGGCTTTAAATTAAATTTTGTTTTTAAATTTAAAAATATAAATAAATTAAAATTAAGGAGAGAATTGGAAGAGTGGAATACGACCAAAGTGGAATCAACGCTCACCACTTCAATTATCTCGTTGTAATATTCCGTCCTTATCTCCAAAATTCAATTCACTCCCTTTTTATCCCACTTTAACTAATTTTCCTTCCATATATATTTATAATTATTATCTTTCTATATTATTTTTTTATAAAATTAATCTTAAATTTTAAATTTTATATATTATTGTAACGACCCAGGCCCACCGTGTCGTCTTTGAGCTTCCCCTCAAGGCTTTAAAACGCGTATACTAGGAGAAGGTCCCAGAGCTGCTGTAAAACACGTCTACTAGGGGAAGGTTTCCACACCCTTATAAATGATGATTTGTTCTCCTCCCCCAACCAATGTGGGACATCACAATCCACTCCCCTTCGGGGCCCAACGTCCTCGCTGGCACTCTTTCCTTCCTCCAATCGATGTGGAACCACTCCCAAATCCACCCTCCTTCGGGGCCTAGCGTCCTTATTGGTACACCACCTCGTGTCTACCCCCCTACGGGGAACAGCGAGAAGTCTGACACATCGTCCGGTGTCTGGCTTTGATACAATTTGTAACAACCCAAGCCCACCACTAGCTTTGGGCTTTCCCTTTCGGGTTTTCCCTCAAGGCTTTAAAACGCGTCTACTAGAGGAAGGTTTCCACACTCTTATAAATGGTGATTTGTTCTTCTCCCCCAACCAACGTGGGACATCACAATTATTTACTTATATTGACATTTTGAAAAAAAAATACAAAATTAAAATTTGAAATTTTATATTTAATAGATTAATTGTCAATTAATTTTAAAACATTTAAATTTAGAGATTTATAACACTAACACAATACTTTCAGACATTGAATAAACATAAATGTAAAAGTTAATAAATTAAATTTAAAATTTTCAATATAATAATTAATATTTTAACCATTAAAATTATTAAAAAAAAAATAAAATCTGTTAGAATTTACTATAATATGGTATTTGTTTGGTTAGAAACACGAGGGAGTCCATTCTCGTGGGAGAGTGTGCCACTTGCTCTTTTTACTTTTTGTATTGTTCCTCGTATCTGTGGGTCCCTTACCTACCCTTAATTTCTATTTTCCATAATTAAATATAAATAAAATTTCAAATTATAAAAATATCAAATAAATCATCAAACACAAATATATTAAACACAAAATTGTTTATTTATTATTTATTTATTGTTTATTGGATAAATTTTATCCAACTACTCTAATAAAATATAATATCCTTATTAGCACATTCAAACTTTTTACCGACCACCGGTCACAATCGAGTCTCCCTATAGCCATAATTAATGAGGAAGTTGGGTCATGCTTGAAAAGGGAAAAAGACGAACAGCTTGTTGAATAAAAGCAATGTGAAGTTAAAACGTTTTTCAAAAGGCAAGTCACGTTGTCTTCGTTTTTGTGCACTAATTTCAATTCCACGGATCTTAAAAATCAACTACTACTGGTTAGAGGGGACAATTTCAAGCAACGTGAAATTCGTGGGGGCCTACTCATTTACAACCCTCCCTCTTTCTAATAATAATGGATTGTTGTTCAAATGAAGTCTTTTAAGTGTTTTGTTTCGAGTAAGCTGGGAGGAACAGTTCTACAAAGAACCTGTTTGGATGACTAGAAATTACACATGATCTTGTTGTTTCACGCAGCAACAAGAAAGCATTGCAGCCAGTGAGAGATGAGACAAGGTTCAAGCTAAGTTGGTTCTATATGAAATGTTTGTAAAATAAGGGAACAAATTCATGATTCATGGTGCTCTAGACTTTAGAAACAACAGACTTGTGTGCACTGATGTAACAGAAAGACATTGATCTCAGCAGATCATGCAAGGGAATGAGAAGACAGTGAAGCTGGTTTTCTCTCCTAGTTTAGAAATATGGCTTTGCTTTGCTCCAAACTTGAGAGGGTTATGAACATTTTTCGTTTGTGGGAAAATATCAAAACGGGCAGTGGGTCTCATCTAGTGAGGTTCAACAACTTAGCAAAAAGTAACATCACCCTTCTAAATAAGTGGCTTTAGAGTCTGGTACTTTATAGCATAGGATCATCACAAGCAGAAGATTTAAGTGTAACTCTACCAAGTGGGATACTTCTGTCATGAAGTAGGCTTGTTGGAAGACCGTGCAAAGTGTGATTTTACAACATTTCCCTGCTTTTGTGAAGGCCTTGCATTTTTTCAGGGAAGGGTCACAAGATTGGCAGTGGCTTTCATAAACACTTTCCTAGCTTTCAACTATCTTTCTCAGAAGGAAGATGTTTTCATTAACTGTATTGCGTATTAGAACAGTAACTTTCCCTCTCTTTCTTATTAATTTCATTTTAGGAGGGAGGTTCCTTTCTGATCTTGAGTCTCTATGAACGTTTCTTCCCTTCCCTTCCCTTCCCTTTCTGATCTTGAGTCTTTAATTTCTCAACCCTCTCATCCCATTCCTGTTGCCCTTTTCTGCAACATTCTCTCAAAGGTCACCATTTTCAAGAAGAAGAAAGCTACTGGCTGGTATCCTGGGGGAGAGGTCTTCACGTCTAGTTTTAAGCCCCTTCAGAGGTGTGTTGATTAGGCAGGTATCAGAAAGATCTTTTATCATATTTTTTGGAGTTGTCATTTTGCTTGGAGTATTTTGCTTGTGTTGATTTGGCTGGTATCCTGGGGGAAAGGTTTACTGAGAATTTAGGTTTAACCTAACTCCAAACGCATATCATGATGGAGAATGGGCTTCTTCACCCTCCTTTTCCTAAAGGAAGCCACCTTTTGGGTCGACCAGCATTCACTGCTATCGTCTAGTTTATTTGGTTTGAAAAATAAATGAATCTTTAAGGACATTAAAGGCTCGAGTATAATTCACTTTAATGTCTCTCTTTGGATATTTTTTTTAACATCTAATTTTCTAATGATCCCTTATCTTTGATTGTAAACAATTAGAGCCTCTTATTAGAAAATTTGTTTTGTTTTGTTTTGTTTTGTTAGCTGAGCTCTATTTCATGGGCTATTTTTATTGGTCATGCCGTTGTAGCTGGGTTCCTACTTCCCAAAAAAAAGCACAAACGAAGCAAAAGCTACACATGGCAACAAGGATGAAACATTTTTAGAGTCAAGTTGTTGTAGCGGATGAATGGAACATCAAAATATCAAGGGGCATAGCTCTTGAGAATCAGAGAGTCTATTAGGATTTTCAGGTTCTAAGAACGGGAAAATCACAGATACAAAAAGAACCAAGGAATCCACATAAAAACACAGGTTTGACCACTCAATAAAGCAGATTCAGATAACAGGATTCAACAACGGTTACTATCCATCTAGATCTGGAACATGGTTGGAAGAAAAAGCTCCAATGTACTATCAAATATGATTTATTGTAGCTTTATTCTATAAATAAACACGACAGGATTTTTGTTTTGCATATTCAACGAAGTACATGAACATTTTCAGGAAATTATAGATAGCATTCGTTCATCTATTTCTATAAATTTAGAAGGAAAAAGTTCACGAGACTATACCTCCAGATCATACTCCAATCGCATTTCATTGTCCTCCGGAGCCATTTTCTTCCACTTGTATCTCACTTGAGCTCACTCCCAAGTTCTCATAATCGATTGCTCCCCCAGATTCAGAAACTTTTGTGGCCTTCTGAAACTCATCAGTTACATTTGGTTGTGTTGCTAAATGTTCGTCAGTAAGCTGCTCTTTCTGGATAGTTGGTTTTGGCCTTCGAATGGCTTCAGCTGCTTCTGGCAATGCAACAGGTGGTGGCTGAGGAGGAACCCATGTACGTTGAACTGGTTTCTCAGCAGAGAGCCCATTGGAAGAGCCTACCTTCAACTCATGATTTTCGATCTCTGTAATATTAACATTTCTCTTCTGCCACCAAGGCACTGGAGCATTGTTGTTCATGTAGGTCACGCCATTGTTTTGTACCATGGAATTCGAACTGTCATTTTCTTGAGATTGATAGAAAAAGCCAGGATTGTTTTGCGTACCAACCTCCCAAGGCTATTAGTAGCAGACACAAAAGAAAAATTGGTAATATATCTTTTGTTTAAAATGCAACTTGCTATAAATCGAAGTAACATCAGAGACAAGAATAAGTTGAAGTAAAACTTTCGCTAAAAGAACCTTGGCTCTAGGAGCTAGACGAGGATTTGATGGCTGTTGATTTGGGTTGGGAGGTAAATCATCAATGTCCTGCAATGAAGCCAGTATTAAAAAACTTAGAACAAACTCACAAGGAGTTCATAAGTTTAAGCAAAAAAAATTATTCACCACTACAATTTCAGTCTACCCAAAACTCAATTGATAACTTACTCTAATATTAGATGGCTTTTCTCCTCTCTGGACCATGGCCATGATCTGCACATAAATAACAACAACAAGAAATCCGAACCAATGCAACAAACTTAACCAACATATTATAGAACACATCAGCAACCAGCAGCAATAATTAATTATCAATAAATAATTAACTGCACAATATACTAAAACCTGCAACTTGTTAATGTAGGTCAAATCATGGTGTGGCAAACTGCAGATTATTCAATCAAATTCTCACATCTGAGGTAAATTTTCTCAGTTGAATTACCTATTTATTTTGTAAACAAGTGTCCATGATCAATGAAAAACAGTCAATAGTAGCCAGTTTTCTCTCGAAGTAAAGGATTATGTAAGTTTACATATCTACCTGGCAGACAGCATGCTTTGACATGGGAACATACTCATGAATAAACGAAATTCATTATCCAGAAGTGACACAGAATATTAAATTACCTCCATGTAAGATTTGGGGTGTGGTGCAACTGAGGGTTCAACAGGTATGGCAGGTGTGGCTGCATATAAAAATTCAAGGCATATCACAGTGATGTTTGTGTTTCAAAACAAAAAACACCATACATAGAACAGAACTGCTGATAACAACCTGATTGCACGCTAGATTCCACCTTGCCATTGGAATATGGCTGCTGAAAAGTATTCAAATGAATTGAGAGTCAAAATTCAGCAAGAAACGGAGATCAGATACCATAAAACAAAATATCATCTCAAGCCAGACAAATGTTGCTCATTCTATGACCACTTTGAGCTCACCTTTGAACTCATGGCAGTAATTCGATAATCTTGTTGATTGACAGTAGTAGTTCTTCCATACGTGGTTCCTAGCAATTATTGTAAAAGAATTAAGAATATTAATTAGTAAGTCGATATATTTCTGATAATTGAAAATATATTCTATGGGTGCTAATTCGTCTCCTTCGTTGAGAATTTTAAAGGAATTAGGAACACTTATCAGGTAGACTCAATATTTCTGGAAACCGAAATGTCATTTGCAAATATGTTCTAACCAAACGACTATATAAATCAAACACATCGCATATCACATGAACTTGAAACCTAAATATCATTTCCATCCAAGTAAAAAATTATAAAACCTTCATATTATTACACTAATTCCATTTTTTTCATTAAAACTCCTCTCAGATAGCTAGGCTGTAATACCTTCCAATTTCTGAATGGCATTCAGCATCAACTTCATCTGCCCAAGCTGAGCATCCAACAAGTTGGCAAAATCTTCAAACTTCTTTTTCTCTGAAAGTTATTGAAAAACCTTGTGTTAACAACTTCAGTCCAAAGTAGACAAGGAATTAGGAGGCAGAAGAATATAGCTAAAATCACCTTCACTTTTTGAATACAGCATCTCCTGACTCGCCTTTGCCATATCAGATGCTGCTGCTGCTGCTGCTTTGGCAGCAGCAGCTGCTTCCTCAGCTGCACTTGGTTTTGAATTAATTTTCTTCTCAATGTCCTCGTCTTCTAATACAATTTTACGCACCCAAGATTTCAACCTAGGAATAATAGAATTCTGAAACAGAGAATATTTTATCAGATTTCACAGAACACTTCCAAATGTAGAGTTTATGTTTTTCCTGACAAAATAGAGAGATATTCATAAAAGCACTCAACCCTATCAGTCAAAACTCAGTAAGAAGTTCAGCATTCAAATACCAGAAATCTTCAAACAACAGAATCAACACGTATGGACATAAAACGTTTGGCCCTTGAAGAATATCGAGTAATACAAAAGTTACCTTGATTACTACAACTGTTCCAACACCTGAAATAGCCAATAATCCTACAGCGAGAATGGCCTGTGACCAATGGAATCTAGACCGTGTGACGGTACCCTGGTGAGTTACACCACCAGGAGGAGGAGCGACACCAGAAACTGTTTGAAGAGGTTGCATAGAGGGCTGTGGCTGAACTGTGTTCACCTGTCCATCTGTTCACGAATAAGCACATAAAACCTAATGAATTTGGGGAACTCCAGAATTCTCAAACGATAACATGAAGAGGAAGAAGAAGAAAAAAAGGACATAGGGGGAGAAAAACGGACTGACTACACTATGAGACATCTATTTTATTCCTCGAAGTAATCATCACCTTGACTCACAGTAGCTGTCTGTGCATTAGAAGGCGGGTCCTGTTTTGACACCCCCAGCACCCAAAGATAAAATGAAGAGTGAACAGCAGTTAGGAGCAGCATACAAATAAGCAAAGGAATCGACGATAAACCAACAGTCCATAAGACATTTCAATGTTAAAATAATTGGCTTACGGGCACACGCCTGAATGCCTCATCAATCTCTTCCTTCGTGAGATTCTTTTTCTCTAAAAACGATCGTCTGTAGACAACAGGAGAACCTCTTACTCTCGGATGTTGAAGAAATTTCACGGCATTTTGCACTTGATCCTCTCTTATTGGTTCAGAGTTCACAAACACCGATGGCGGAGAGGTTTGCTTCTCAACCTCCACCTTCGCATCCCCACGATCCTCAATCGTAGCTCGTGCAGGAGCTGGAGCTGATTGATAAAAACACCAACCATCAGGTAATACTTACACGAGGAAAAAAACTGGAGACATATTGAAGCTCGAGGTTCCAACTCAGTATTATCATAGTAACATTGATCAAGTCAACCACAAAGAACACAGCGAAACCAAATTGAGAAAAAGAAAAATCAAGAAGGAAATGAGACCTGAGTTCTGGGAGTCATCGTCATTCGATGAAGGAGGAGGAGGCGATTGAGTTGCCGCCATGGTAGCCCCTTCTTTACGTCTTACACATCAAAGCTTCCAGCCCAGAAAGGCAACTCTGAGAGAGGGGAAGAGGGCGGCGTGGACCGAAAACCGAAGGAAATCGTGAAATTCGATCGAAGATAATTGGAAGGACGAAGGGGGAAAAAGTATCAGAAGAACGCAGCGCGGAGAGGGAGAGACTGGATTACGCGCACTTTGAAGACCGCATTATTATTTATTTTCGTAAAATTTGAGGGTCGAAAAATTGGAAAAGCAAGTAATCGGATAAATGTCACATTCTTCATGTGGGTCCCACCAAATAGAATGGTAATTCCGGCGAATTTCCAAAAATGTTTCCATTTTGGCCTCCTTCAACAAAAAAAAAAAAAAAATAATAAATAAAAATAAAACAGTAAATCCATATTTGATGAACTATTTCTTAATTTGATAAATATACTCAAATGGTTCAAACGAATTTATAATAAATATCTTATAACATTTAATTGTTTTAAAAGATCTCAACTCTACATTTTTAATATAAATCACCTCTAAAATAACTCTTAAATAAACCGAAAGGGGTTCGATACTACGATACAATTGATCGTGAACAATTTAATGTCATTAGAGGAATAGTTTTCGATTCAAGTATTTTCTTTATTTCCTTAAATTATATTTATCGTTTTTTTAGCAGAAAACCGGGTAGAGAGATTTCGACCTCCACCTTCGTAAAGATGGCCGAATTAAACAGTAACATTTGTCTAAATAATGTACCACTAAAAAGGTAATTTAAGAAACAAATAATTCTGACCCTAGAGTTTACAAGACTAACTTGACAGCTTTAAATTGTTAAGGAGCTTGTCCACCATGATTCTCTGTTGGACCCCAGACAGAGTCTCGGAGTTCAATATTGCATTTGAAACCACAATGGTTGTGGAAGGAGAATCAGCATTCACCTGGAAATAGAGATGCGAGAAGTAAGAAATTATATTTATTATTAAGATTGGTAGAAGAAATAACATCTTCAAGTTTCAAAGAGCAGTTAAGTTAGAGATTAAAAGTGCAATATCAAGAATGGAGAGCAATAATTCCCAGTTTCCAACAATCTAATATGACTGTCACATAAGGAAAACTTTCCTTGATGAAAGTATGGGAAGAGAAGAATCATACATGGTAAACCAAAAAGTATAGCAATCAAAATGTAGGGATTGAAGGAAAATACCCAAACTCGGCCATTTAAACCAACTGCTGTCTCGAATGAAAGCTTGTTCCCAAAAGATTCAAGAACTGGACATGTTGGCGAGCTTAGAAGCCTAGAAGGAGAGGATAAAGTCAACAATGGGAATGGATGATCTGTTAAAGTGAAAACTTGAGAAAAGAAACTTAGCTTACATTCTTGATAAGCCAGTTGAACATTCAAACATGTAGCCATCTTTTAGGAGGCCAAATCCAGCTGCTTTCCCACTGGCTATATATCAAGCAAAATGATACTCACATGAGACGTACTATCACAAGTTCACAACAAATAAAAACTGAACAGAAACATGAACTTGCATAAAGTATGCAGGCCCTGCAAACCCCCCTTCAGAGGATGAGTTTACAGCAACATTGATATAATTCTTTGATGGACTGTTTCAACCTTCAAACAAGTTATTGGACACAGAGAGATGGAGGAGCTAACTAACCATCAGTGCATGCCAACTCAGGATTCATACCAGGGTTTGCCTTCACTACCCTCACATAAAGCAGGGCACCCATCTACAAAAAAATGAAAGAAGAAGAAATAACACACCCATCAGAACACCCTTTACTGGCCACCCCTGCACCCCCACCAGCACCCAAAAAATGAAAGAAGAAAACACACACAAGAAAAGCCTCTCGGGGGTAATAAATGAACTGACAAAGCATCAAACCTCTAAAGGAAGACAGAGGAGCAACGATACCAAAAGGTCATATGGTGAAAATAACAAGAATGTGTACACAAAAAGATTATAAACACCTCAAATTTGGGTATGTTTCGCCTGGTTCCTCCTTCAAATGCAAGAACAGGAAGAAAGGCCAATGCCGGACCTTTGATATCAACAAGAAAATTCTGCAAATAATGTGGAAAAAAAAAATTATAAGGTGATAGCCTAAAAGGTAATCGAACAAAATCTGACAAACAAATAAAGGTTTATTAAAATATCCCTTAGTATCATAGAAATAATTAGACATGGATTCTTCCGCAATGGTACATTCTTTGCATGAGGTATGAGGACCTTGATCATTTGTCATGACATTGTTAGTTTGCTCGCTTCCTTCAGAGTCGCTTAATGAAATCATTCAATGTTTGTTGGTTTCATATTAGATATAGAGGGGCTTTCTTGGAGGAAGTGCTTTGGAAGCCTCCTCCCTTTAGGGGCATGGACAAATTTTTTGTGTCATTTTGATAGAAGAACAATAGATTTTTAGGGATCGAGTGAACATATACATATTTTAACAATAAAGCAGCACTTACATCGGATCTAGAGTCAACCACGATTCCAAGAACACAATCTTCCACACATGGCACGTACTGGAAAATAGAACATTTTATTAAAATTAAACTCCATAATGATATTGGTAGTCAATTGAATTGAAGAAAACCCCCGAAACTAGCATGAAGTTCACAATTCAAAAGTTAGCTGAAAGAACATGCAATATAAGGATCCCGAATGCCAATTGAACAGTGTCATTTCCTACCCTTTTCTGTGAGCTTTCAACCCAATATTTGTTCGGCTTCGAGAACCGCAGCTTTCCAACTTTGGAGACAGAGATAGCATCGTGGTCCTGACAGATTAAAACAAAAAAAATGAGGGTAAGCGATCCCGTAACCAACACAATTGCACTTTGATTGCCGAAACCTGAAGGAAATTCGAAATAAATAGAAGATTGCATAAACATTGAAAAAAGTAAAACCCTAACAGACACCTGTCGAAGACCGCCTCCAAGCTTGATGGTCTCATTAGCCATGTTTGAGAGGTCGAGAACCACATCTCCTGGAACCTAAACAATCGACATTCCATTAAAGATACCACAGAAGCAGAAGCAGAAGCAGCTGAACATCGAATAGGAAAAAAGATGAGGGAAAACACGAAAATGAGATTGATTTCGAACTTACAACTGGCTGATCAACGAGAGTAGATGACGAACTAGAAGATTTTTCAACCATGATTACAGAAACAAAAATTCGTACAAAGTAAACGATATCTTGTACTCGCAGTCAGCGAGTGGAAGAACCCGTCTATTGGGAGAGAGCTACGAACGCGAAAGAGAAAAACGAAGTAATGCGCGCGAACAAAGGCGGCACGAATAGTTTTGAGAATAATTAAAGTATTATTAATTTTTATTTTTAAGCTTTTAAATTTTTAAAAATTTATGAATCTAACCCGAAAAAATAAATAAATAATTGGAGTTTTATTATATATAAAATTTAATTTTTCATTTAAATAAATATTTTAAAAAGTGTAGATTTCATTCAAAACTGCATCAAACAATCTTGTAATTCCAGAACAGTGTGATATACAAAATGACAATGCCATCACTTACGTGTAAACATATACAGAACAGTATCAACTCCATACACCAATACAAGATAACTTAATCGACAATGCAAACGAAACGCCAAAGTCTAGTACTCGAATTTCGAACAACCTCAAGAATCAGGAATTTGCTTGAGCACAACTAGTCGTGTTTCTGAACCCGTTCTAAACTAGGCGGCGATGATCACTCGTAAGAAATCTTTTCTCAAACCTTTATAGCTTTACTGTTTCCAGGTTGAGTATTGGAATCGAGAAGAGTCTCGAGCGATCTCGCCTTTCGGCTCCGAACTCTACCTGCTTCTTTTAGCAACTCGGACAACCTCCTCTTCTCATCGTCGACGTCGGGATTTGCTGTCCCGAGTTTTTCCTCCCGCATGCCAACAACATACTCCAAGATTTCAATTGCATCATCCAACCTGTATTAAGTCATGAGAGAAAAACTAATCAATGTATGAAAAATGTGTAGCATCGTATCATCTGTTGCTCCAAGTAAACTTTCAGCGACTTTCTTAGCTAAATGCAAACCACGAAAGGAAAATGTGAAGCAAACTAAATCGCTCAAGTAGAAAGTGCCATGACGCCCAGTAGAAAACAGGATGGGAGTCCGAAACATTCCTTTACGAAAACAATGAAAACTGGTGACAAGATAACAAAAACGACTCGGTTGTGGATAATTTCATAGTTTCAGAAAGAGATTATGGGAAATGGGCGACTAAGTCGAATTGATAATGTTATCAAAATAGTCGAACTGATCATGTTATCAAAATAGTCGAACTGATCATGTTATCAAAATAGTCGAACTGATAATGTTATCATAATAGAAGGATGGTTACATTACCTGCCAATCGCATCATATGTTCCAGCGAGGTTGCTATATACCCCGAGAGTATCGGGATGATAAGGTCCGTATTCTTTTTCTAGTATGCTCTTGGCTTCTTCAAATAACTCCACGGCTTCGTTTATGGCGTATTTCTGAACACACACAAGCCCCATTTGATTAAGGGCTATACCAAAAAAAGCAGATTTTTTCTCTCCGCTGCTGCGGAGCTTAGGAATTGCATTATTGAAGGAGTCGTAAGATTCAGAATATTTCCCCAACATATAATACAAGACACCCATCTGGGCTTCAATTCCAGCAATGGTGTTTTGCTGTCCGGGGGCATCATTATATATTTTCAATGCCTTGTGTAATAATTTGACTGCTTGCTCAACTTCATTCATTGATTCATAAATAGCAGCAATATCAGTAAGACCACTGGCAATCTCCTCTGGAGGAATCCCAGGGACAGGCTTTTCGTAAATTCGAAGGGCGTTTTCACAGTAAGATTCTGATTCCCTCATTTTTCCAGTCTTGTTGTATAAATCAGCAAGACGAACAAATACCGAACCAACTGCTGGATGGTTTTCTCCCTTCGTGGTCTTGAAAACAGTGAGGGCTTTCTGATAAGCAAAAACAGCCTCGTCGTAACGTGACAAGGATAAGTATGAATCTCCAATACTGCAATCAACTGCAGCCACATCAGTCTCCTGGCCATTGGCCACCATCGCCATGCTGGCTAAGACTAGATGCTCGAGCGCAGCTTCGTGGTCTCCTTTCGTTTCACATATGAGACCCATAAGCCTCCTATCTGCAGCCTCCTCAAGAGAAGCAGGACCAACATTCTTTTTGTGAATATCAAGAGCCATTTGACAAAATTTCTCAGCCTCATCAAATCGCAAGGCTTGAACATGGGCTTCAGCTAAATACCTATACGTCTCACCAACTCTGGGGTCGGATTCTCCTAGCACTCGTTTCTGCACCTCTAAACCAGTTGTATAACAGACTAGAGAATTTTCCAGCTGGCCCAACATTGCATAGGTATCACCCAACTGCATGTGGCCTGCAAATTTTGCCAGTGCATGCTCGTGGCCTTCCTCGATGGCAGGAATCTCAATCGAATGCTCCAATAGAGGTACTGCCTCACTGTATTGGCCTAAGCTGCAGTATATTGCTGCTGTCACGTGCAAACACATAGCAAGTTCTAAGCTGGGTTTCCCATTTGCAGATAGCTCAAAAGACTTTGCAGCACGAAGAGCTAATAAAAGCGCTTTCTGCAGATTTTCCCCTGAAGAAACTAAATTCCTTGCTTGCTTAAGTAGAAAGGGTCCTAGATCAGGATTATCCATCGTTGATTCATTGAAATCCTCCGTTCCATTCAGCATGTTTGAGCCTCTCAAAGGTGAATCTTTCGGTTTCTTTGAGTGACCAGCAACTGGACTTTTCAAATTCCTTTCATTCTTCCTGCTAAAAGGGGGCTTATCAGACAAACGTTTGCCCCTGGGACTTGATTTCGACGATGTCTCCAGGTCCAAATGCAGGTGAGGAGCTTTTCTTCCAGAAGAAAGACGTTTCGAGCTCCCAGGTTGCGTATTTTCTGTTTTCTCCTTCTTATCGGCAGATGGTGAATGATTCATAGATTCACTAGGCAAGTTATGTTCAGGCTTCTCAACAATCTCCTCTTCCTCCTTTATTATATCTACCTCCCTCATCTCTCCCCCTACAAGATGATTCAGTTCAGAATCAATCCTGGATTCCTCACCATCAGAACCAAAGCTACGCCTTGAAGGTGACCGATCCGAACTTTGCATATCACAAACATTTTCATAGAGCTTCTCAATAGAGGTATCAACCAAGCCATCAACAGGGAAATGGACATGAACACTTCCAGGGCTCTGAAGACTCAACCCGCTCCTCGGCGACTTGTTTCCATACGATTCTTCCATATGAATTGAAGAACCGTTGTGTTTATTCACAGTCCTTTCTTCATTAATCTCATCCATGACAATTCCCGGCATCTCACAATTTTTCAAAATCAGCGGGGAACCAGAATCTAACTATACATTCAACAGCAACAAAACTCACAAAAAAGACAAAATACATATATATCTGCACACTCAGAGAAGTGAATGATTCATATACAAACCGGAAGCAATACCAAGCAGAAAATGACAACCATCCGATTCAATAATAAAGCAAAATGGCCGTCAAAGCAGCTCAATCATGCATATGTATTATGTCAAAAAAAATCTTTCCAATCAAAATCGTCAAATTAGATATAAAAAGTAAGAGAGAGCAAAAATAAAACAAAGATCGATCATACAAATTGGATGCGCAATTACCGCAAATAAATTCACCCAACGAACGCGACTCATAATCATTAACTTTATAACCAAAAACAAACCCACAAACAGCTTGCGGGCAATAAATGCAATCAAACAACAAATAAACAACAATTCAATCCAATAGCAACAGAAATGTTTATGAAAAGAAAATAGAAACAGATCAAGCAATACTCACAAATAGAATCAAAACCCGCACCTCAACAGAATCTCATGAATAAGAAACGCCTAATGATTGCGCTCTCCGGGTATAACAGAGAGATGAAGAGAGAGCGAGAGAGCTCTGGCAATATAAGTCTATATTTAGGAGAGAAATAGAAGAAAAACGGGGCGTTTTACAGGTGGTGTGATGAGATATATAAAGAGTAAGATGGAGAAGGAGACGAAGGATCGAAAATTGGGGGAAATTGAGGAATCGGATTGAAGAACAAATGATCGGAAAGGAAGAAAATAGAGGCGATGATATGAGCGGGACTTGTCGCCCACCGGTGGCGCCCTGCAGAGAAAGAGCGCGACCTCTCTCCCACCGGCGACGCCTGCAACTGCAACTGCCGATTTCGCATTTTTCTGTTTCAAAAAGCTTCTTTTATTAATTACTCGTTCTATTCTGTCTCCGCTGGAGAATTCAACGTGGCATCACCGTCTTCCAGCCCCCAAATTACGCTTCTGCCCTTCCAGCTATTACTGAAAAAAAAAATATATATATATATTTTATTGACTAAAATTTTATATTTAACTGAATAATTCACACCTCTTAATATATTAAAATAAACCTCTTAATATATTTATACTTTCAAAAATTGACCCCAAAATAAAAATAATAGTATTTAAAATTTTTATTATTGATTTTTAAAAAAAAAATAATAAGGAAAAATGTTGTTTTAGGGGAATTTATTTTATTTTATTTTATTTTTACTAAAGTTTGGTTATCGTAAATTTGAAGGGTTGATTGGAGATGGGGAATGTCGTTTCTATGCAGACAGACTGTCAAGCTCATGAAGTTTACACCCTTCCTTCCTTACAAGCTTGGTCAACAAGTTCAATTTCACAATTTAATTTTAATGTGATTTTTTAAACTTTATATTAAAATTTAACAAATATCTTAATTATTAATAAATAATGTCACGTTTAAGATATTATTTTCTTATCTTAATATCAAATATTTGACTAATAAAACAGTTAAATAATAATAATAAATAAATGCGTCAATTTCAAACTTAAAACATTATGATTATATATACCGGATTCAAAAGTGTTTTTAGTGGGAACCATCTTAAAATAAGGCCAAAACTGGTTAAAACCACTCGAGGTCGTTTTTTTAATAAAGGGTGGTTGGTTAAGAGTCGTCTTCCCTCTGTCTAGTTCACTTGTTCATGTAAATTCTCCGTATTTTTAAATGGAAAAATAATATATTTAAGCATCGAAACAAACCTAATTTATTTATTTATTTATTTATTTATTTATTTTATTTGTAAATGAAATTAATGAGGTATCTAAAAAGAAGGTAAAATGCACACATCTCCCAACAATTTCCAATTATATGGTTATTATTTTAAAATGTATTTATTAATTTAAAAACCATATATTATATATTTGCATTTTGTAGGTTCATTGATTTATTCATACTCTAGCATTTTATGGAGTAATGTGAGTGTAATTTTATTAATTCCACGTGTAAATTCATTTACTTTTTTTGTACTTTAAGTTTATAATTATTTGTTTATTTCATCCATTTGGCAAAACGTCGTCGTCTATGATCTAAGATATTCAAATGGCATTTAAATATAACATTGACAATTCTCTTCCACCATTTTTTTTTTTTGTGTTCTTTAGTTTTGAGATAACGTAATGTGGTGTATGATTATATTTTTTTTAATTATTTTTAGCACGCCAACTCTTTCAAACATCGAGAACTTCGTTGTCAACCTATTATGGATGATTTTAGACGTAAGATGAACTAAAAAAATAAGAAATACAATAAGAAAGTTAGAACGACATCAGAATGGGCTCAATACAATCAAACCCAAGACGTACAAGAGTACGTACCTAAAATCTTAATTTAAGACCTAGTTGGATCGGGGTGAGCTCTCTCCTCATGCCGGTCTCGACTCGTGCCTTCTCTTCTCCAATTATACATCAACACAAGTTTTTGATGGTGTAATAGCCCAAGTCCACCGCTGGCAAATATTGTATGTTTTGACCCGTTTGTATTGTCGTTAGCCTCACGGTTTTAAAACGCGTATGTTAGAGAGAAGTTTCCACACCCTTATAAGGAATGTTTCGTTTTTCTCTCTAACTGATGTGAGATCTTACCATTTACTCCCTTGAGGGCCAGCGAAGAGGGTCTAGTCCTACTTCGAAAAGTGTTTCGTACCGTCCAGTGACTGACTCTATACCATTTGTAACAATCCAAGTCAACCGCTAATAGATATGGTTCGTTTTGGCTCGTTACGTATCGTCATCAATCTCACGATTTTAAAACGTGTTTACTAGAAAGAGGTTTCGTTCCTCTCTCCAATCGACGTGAGATTTGAGAGATGGTCGGACTCTTCAAATAATAATTTATTTTATTTACTAAATTATGGTTATTTGGGAAAGTTTAAAGTATGGAAAGCATTCTTAAAAGTTTAAAACTTATCACGAGGACAAACTCGTAATTTACTATAAAATTTATGGAAGGACACTGCTTTTACATGAGGCAATATACATCACCATGTCGTTCACGCTCCTATGATCACTGTCGAGTGTATGGGCAACNAAAAAAAAAAAAAAAAAAAAAAAAAAAAAAAAAAAAAAAAAAAAAAACTCACCCATACACGTGAGGCAGTAAGTACGATAGGGTGGTCCCATCCTATCTTATTTAATTCCCAAATTCTCCTTCTAAATTATTCTCCCTCCATTGCACACAATTTCTAAAAAGTACCATTTAATTTGTTAATTTACTAATAATTTACAAAAATTATTTTCCATTATTCAATAATTTATTCAACGTCATATGATGATTATTAAGATATTAACCACTAATAATTAAACTATTATCATATCCCATCCCACTTAAATAATGGAAATGATGAGAATTGAAAGACCTTAGAACAAGAATTAATTTGATATTTTATTATAAGATATTATTGTTTTCTTTTTTTAATTCTAAATTAATATTAATGAAACGTAGATTGAATAAGAAGAAGGGTAGTTTGGGAATGAGATTTTATGAACCGTTTGCAAATCGGTGTTAGGCTGGAAGTTTATGGGATGGAGGGAGTGGCAATCATTAAAAAAAGTGTTTAAGAGATATTTAATATTTAATTAATCCCAAAAAATAAAGAAAAAGGAAAATGAATAAATCTGTAGAAGCTTCCAGAGTACCTTTTCATTTTTAGAGGTACAAATGTTTTCTTATTTTTTTCTTATTTAATATTTTAAGTAAAATATAATGAAATATTTGATTGTCTTTTTAATTATATGCCAAATAAGTTAATGAATGTTAAAAGTATTAATAATTTATTATAATTAAAGTAAATAAAGAAATAGTGGAAATTGAGAGAATCTCCAAAGAAGGGCGGCAACGTCAACGTGTATGAGAGGGGAAAGATAGGGTGAGGGAGACGGATTTGACAAAACGTGGAGCAGAGTATGGGATGGGATTGGCCCAATGGGCCCACACCTCACCTCTACCATTTTTGTTGTCGGTGTCCCTTATTTATCGTTACAACATTTGTTTGGGCCTAACCTTTTTTCATTCAAATGGGCCTCGGCCCATGTTCTAACCCAAAAAGACTGAGTAATTTAAAACTCGTGACAGCTGTGGGTTTTGAACCCACGCCCTTTCGGACTAGAGCCTAAATCTAGCGCCTTAGACCACTCGGCCAAACTGTCTTGATTACTAATAAAAACTATTTATATTAACGCATTTTCAGATAAAATGAATCCATTTGAAATTATTGAGTTTTAAGGTAGATTTACAAAATAAAAGTTAGTCATAATTTAGTAAAAAAGATGAAAAATAAGTTCCATTCGAAGTAGATTTGAATTCAATTGACCAAATGAAATAAAAATAGATATAAAACAAACATAAGAAGACACTAAAATCTGGTAATAGATTTAACGTCATCAATGAATTATGTTTTCTTATTCGAATTATTGGACTTTGCTTTATTAAATTAATATCATATGATATGGTACACTAAGAGAGAGAACAAAAAACAACATAATTTTCTTCATCATTAAGTTTCCCTTCCCACTATTTTAGATGAACGAGGGGCTAAGCTACCAAATGTTGGTCTGTAAGGGAAGACCCACAACTTTAAAATCAAAATATAAAACTATAGTCGGATGAAGTAGAAAGTCCCACATCCGCTAATTTAGGGAATGACTATGGAGTTTATAATCAAGGAATACTATCTACATTGGCATGAAGCCTTTTGGAGAAGCCCAAAGCAAAGTTACAAGAGCTTATGCTCAAAGTGGATAAGTCGTGTTCATCTAACGATCCCTCCATAGTAATCAAATTTTTTTTTTTCCCCCCTAATGGTTGGTTTCATTGCAAAAATCCTCAATATCAGACGAGAAGGCTCAAAACAATCTAACAATTTGCTGCTACAACGATAGAAGCTTCATTTATATATATATATATGAAATATGCAATAAAAACAATCCAACAATTATACAATTTGGTATCCTCTTTATTGTAAGGTCAAAGCTAGCTATGATATCCCTGTACAACATGAAGAGAAAAAAAATGGGTTGAAAATCAATGTAAAAATTGTTCTCTTTTCAAGGAAAAACGAAGAGGCCTGAGATTTTGATATCAAGCATGATCACGGGTACAGAGGTTGTAACCAGAGATAAGCGAACTAATAGCAAAAGCAACAAAGGCAAGGAAAGACATGCTGACCGATGCACTGGCCATCTGCGTGAATTCGTCTTTTCCCCAATTTGATTGCCAGTCATCAACACGTGTTGCGGCCGAGGAAGACGACGATATCAGAAGATATGCCAATGCCTGCCAATATAATCCAGGATTACATCATTAGTTGATGAAGAAACGAAGCAGGCAGAGTAGCTAACAATCTTGGGTTATCAAGAAAGTTCTCGCTGAGACTCGAGAGGCAGAAGACTTGATGATTAACCGCAATAAGTTTGTTTGGATTCACTTTCTCGGCGTAACAGTCTAAACCCACCACTAGCAGATATTGTCTTCTTTGGACTTTCCCTTCCGGGCTTCCCCTCAAGGTTTTAAAACGCGTCTATTAGAGAGAGTTTTCCACACCCTTATAAGGAATGCTTCGTTACCCTCTCCAACCGATATGAGATTTTCACAGCTTAAAACCACTATTTTTTCACTTACAAACAACACTTAGAAAGTCAACCCAATCCAAACAGGCCCTTGAATATTTGAGCAAATTAGAAGCCTGAACAATCTACACTCACACAATGACACAATCAATCATTATAAGAGACAAGTGATCAGCAGGCAGATCAACTATCAAGTTCATCCCCACTTGAATGATCGTCTCAAATTGAGTAAACCGTATTCAAGTGGTGAAGCATAAAAAGGATTCTCCATGCAATTCAGCGAATTTCTTCTAGCCTAAGTATACTAAACAAACCTTTGACCACAGAGACACATTCACTGTAGCAGACTAACAGTGAAAGCATGCCTATAGATATTAAACAATATTCATTCAGACCCGCTTATTTGCACAACTAACCTGATCCATGAAGAAGTCAAAATGATAACGAAAGTGATGGCGTATCATATGGTTCTTCTTGAATAGAGTATAGACAAGATCAAATGCTTGAAACACTGCATACACGAACCCAATTATATTCACGGTGAGGCAGTACCTGTTGATAAATCGACTTGATGAGATAATATAAGACGGGAACAAACATACAGACTTCTAGAATAATTTGAACAGAATGAATATGAGATACATCCTTTTAAGTACGGTTTTCACGTTATAGTATGAAATATTGATGTATTCTTGCAATACAAGGGAAGCTAAGAATAATGCCACATGATTGATCACAAAAAGGCATGGAAATTAAGAGACAGCTCTGATAGTGAGATTGCTTCCACCGCAATCCTTCACTCACAGTACAAACACTTGAAATTATACCAAAAACCAATATGAGAACTAAAAGCTTTAACTCAAAGCAGCAAAAAACTCGGCGAAGGACATAAAAGTTGTAATACAAAGTTGTGGGTCAGACTGAATTAAATAGTGTAGCGAAAGAATTCATTTGGATTGTGTATATCATTGAGAACTTGACAATCAATAAGTTGGAAGAAGGTGACAGCTCCATTTTAACATGGCATTAAAGATTGAGATTGAAGACTGCAACTAAGACACCAACTCATTTGAGGACAATATGGTGTACAACCAACAGAAGAATTGCAAAACCATTAATCACAATAATTGTTTCAAGTTTTGATTCTGGTTGGAAGGAGATTTATAGTATCCGAAGAATGGAAAGCTAATTGGTATGCTATTAATCTTGAGGTCCCACAGATCATACTACTAGCTAAAGATTAAAATACTCGAGTCTGCAAAGATTAAACCTAAGGAATTGAACAACAATTCGGAAAGAAAATAACAAAACATCGAAAAGCAAATCTAATTTACTTCATTCCGAAGTTGAATAGCACTCAGATAGTAAAGAGGAGTCAAGAATCGTAAGAAGAAAACCTGTATTCCTTGTAACGATCAAAGGAGTCGCCACTCCAACCCTGAGTCTTATCAGACGCCATAACCGAAAACGAAATCAAGCAAACCGCCACTTCACACACTCTAAAACCTAAAGCCGCCTTCGTCAACGCATCATCCTTCGACCTCCTCGACATCGGCGGCATTTGCTTCGGCGATCTCCCACCTCCACCACCGCGCTCCTCGACTCCACCTGCAGCCGGCCCTACTTTGGTCACCGACTGCGGCACATCCTCCTTCATTGCCCGATTAAACATAACCTTAGACGAAGTCGACTTATCTCCGGGAAAGCTCACGTTCTCCGGCGTCTTCCGGGAGCTGGCGTAGGGAGATGGAAGCGGCGAGAACTGAGTACTCTTATCGACAACATCAACGACGACAATCGCCTTGGAGTTATCTGGCTGCTTCTCAGGGGAGGTATCGGGAGAGGCATAAGGAGGGGTCTCCGGAAGGTCGCCGACGTCGGATCGGAGCGGCGAGTGGAAGCGCAGCGGCGAGTGAGGAGATTCCATCTGACTGTGAACCGATAACTCGGAATTTCTCGACGACGACTTCCTCATGGATGACGAGTCGATCGATTTCAATTTAGCCTCAATCATTTTTCTTCCAACCTTGACGGATTTTATCGAAAGATTTGCGGGAAAAATTAGTTCACAAAGAACGAAAAGAAATTAAAATAAATAAAAAGGAAAAGGCTGTTTGGGAAGTCGGGAAAAAAAGAAAGAGAAAGCAGAGGACTTTAGTGGGACTCGTCTCTAAGTTCGCGTTTGTAATTTGGAAGCCACGTGGCATCATTTTATTTGTAGGGTTAAAGTAACGGCGAGATTATATTCCAGTGCGGTACAGTGTACATAAGTTCTGAAGAAGGCGAATTAATCTAACGTTCAGAATAGGAATAATAAAAAAGACTCTGATTACACGTAAGGTTTTGTGTGACGTGGAATAATTTGATTCGTTGATAGCGTGGATTCTACCGTATTTTAGAGCCTCTCCGACAAAGTAAAGTGAGCTGCGAAGCCTACGATTCCTTTTTTTATTTAAATATAAATTCTATCATTTGAAACCTTTCGTCAAATTGAGCTATGTTTACTCCCACTCTTTACGACGTCGTTTTTGCCACGTAATTGTTCTTTCACTTACAAAGGTAATAGCATATTCCCTTCATTATTCTAAATAATATCTCAATTAAAAGAAAATTATTAAATAGCTCTAAACCAATTAGTTTTAATTATTTTAATGTCGGGCTCCACCTGACAAGTTTAACCTAGAAGATGAATTTCTCGACTAATTTTATTAACATAATTTCAAGTATTTGGATCAATTTGCTTAACATAATTTCAATATATTAACAAAGTAGTTGAAGCTTGAACCTCTCGAATGATTGATTTTTTTTTTAAGAGAAAGAATATTTGCATGCCTTTGATTGCAAAAGGAATTTGATTATTATAAGCCGCAATAACAAAACTTCTCCTCGAAAAATGGATTACTCCACCAACCAAGTTTACGAGAATTTGTTCATCGTCCAATAAAGCCATCACAACATGGCTCACAGTTCTTCACCACAAGATAGATGAAACGTCGAATAATTATTAGAAGACAGTCACATCGAATAATTTATCCAAGTTGACCCGACTCCATTCGTTCACACCTCCAACAAGAAAAGCAAAGAAAGATGCGAATTTGAAACACCAACTTCAACATCCTTTTTATATGCATCTTTCTAGATGGCATCAAAATATGAGCACACGAACTGAGTCTCCCTCTCGCATCCATAATATATTCATAAAGGCATCACCTTCCATACTTACCCACTTCCTTTACAACACTCAACACACCCAACAAAAGCATCCCCTCCCTCTTCTTGACAGGACACCAACCCTTTCTTTCTGATCATCAAAAGAGGAAGCACTACCAATGCCTTTTCTGCTTTTATTAAGCCTAATCTCTTTACTTTTCATTACCCCAATCAACCTTGTAACCTTTTTCGGCATATTCAGCAGCCCCCCCTTGTCCTTTACCAATGCTTTCAAAAGCTTCCCATAACAAAAGTAGGCATCCATCAAGAAGCAACACCTATACTTTCTTCTATGCTTCATTCAATATATATTTCACCTATTATTATTCACTTCATCTCAGTCAAATATGTTCTCAGGGAAACAAGCGTTCTATGCTAACTCATCAAAATTTGATATAAAAGAAGTGCTGGGGGGAAATACGTATCTGGAAGGAAGACTCGTCTTTGCTCGAACCTTTCGTTACAGAGACGTTCGTCCGGTTGGGAAGGGAAGTCGGGCATTGCCATTCATCTGATTTGGAAAGGAAACTGAACCTAGGCATGAGGCAAGAATCAAGCATGCATCACTCTGGTAATGTCAAGCGGTTGAAGAGTACAAGGAAACTTTGTTCAGGAACGACGTAGAGAAACCCGAGATCTGCACCTTTGACGTATGGACCGATACCCTGCAGAATTGGAGAGGAAATCAAATGTACTGATACAAGTGATATGGTTCTTATCAGTTGACTTACCCTGCCGTTTAGTTGGAAAAGTTCTCCGTCGACCCATTGTGGATTTCGGAACCCAAATTCGGCGATTCTTCCTTGACCTTTATAACTAGCAACCTGGAAACACAAGATCTTTGAATTAGTCTCAGTCTACAAAACTGGATGACAATGTATGTCAAGGACATGTGGTAAATACCACTCCCAGTTCATCTGGATACATTCCACGGTTCGCGGTTCGAGTTCCTCTCCCAATTCTAGCCCGAAAAGTGACCTAAATTTAAAAAAACATCAGGTCCAAAACACCTTTACTTATGAACTCGAGACATGGAAACAGGAAATTTGTCATTGTTCTTAACCAGTAAAATCATAACAATATTAGGATTCAATTTAGACCTGGCCAGCAGGAACATTAAGATCACCAGTCAACTTTACTGCTTCTACATACTCAAAGAACTCCATATCTGAAGTCTCGTCCATGTTATCCAAATCATTCCAATGTCCAAATTTTCGCCTCAACTGCACCACCTCAGTGCCATAAGGGCCGAATGCACCAACATAGAGACCTGTTCCACGCCGAGTCTCATTAACCATTTACACGTGGTGTAGCGAATGTCAAAACAAGAACAAACGACTCACCATCAAATGGATCTAGGTCTCCCCTCGATGTCGTAATCCGACTGAAAGTAGTATATTCAGATAGTTCACTCCGCTTCTGTGCTTGACTGACAGCCAGTTTGACTATCTCCCGAACATTCCTCGAAATCTAGAATAAAGTGATTCAGTAATTTTACAATAAAACAAGAACTTATAAAAGGATGAAAAAACAATTTCTGAACCCACAGCATTGGATATCAACCTCACCTTTGGAGAAACTTTATCAACACCCCAAAATGCCTTGGCGACATCGGCTGGCATAAGCTCAGAAACACCTTGGGCTGTTAAAGCTGCCACTTTGACCTTTGAGACTTTCTTGTCCGTAGCATCAAGATCTAAGCCTCTCCCAGGAATATGCAGCACGAAAGAATCTCTGTCCATATCCTTAATATAAGCAGGATGGCGTACAAACTCATCCTTGGTAGGAGTCTCTTCACTGTTATGTACAACCCCACCAATATAAAGCTTCATATCTAATTCCTTTTCGTCGTCACTGGCATCGCTATTCTCACCTAACGAAATTGTCTCAGGCTTAATCTCATCTAACTTATCCATTGCATCATCAGAATTCCCACTAGTCCCCGTTTTCTCGTTGTCTTCTTGCATCAATTGCTTGACAGAGTTAGCGTCTTCAATGACTTCCTCGGGAACATTGATATTCATTACTTTAACTTTTAATCCCGGAATTTTCTCTTTCAAAAAATTTATCACTCCCTTTATTCCCTCCTCAGTAGCTTCTTCCATAGTAATGCCCTTCTCCTCACTTTTCTCCTTCGTGGCTTCATTCTCTGGAACGTCTACAGTAGCTTGATTCTTGATTCCAGATGTGGAAGGGCTATTTGAAGGCTCTGATGGTTGACTTGTTGAGATTGACGATTTTCCTTTGGATCGTTGTAAGTACACTACCTGCAACATATACAAATCGAAATAATCTCTCATTTAACTTTTAATGTCAGATACATGGTTACAGACAATAGCAATGTATTCTTTTGTTAACTCACGTACTAAATAAAAGAAAATGGGTTTCTCATGATGTAATAAAGTCAAAGACATTGGATTAGAGATAGAGATAGGCTCATATGACAGACATAAAATCAATATTTTCACAGAAAAATGGGGAAAACAATGTTTCAAGTGAGGATTCTGTAACCTGCATGACATATCTCTCTTCATCTTTGACAACAAAAATCTCAAACAATGGAGTTCCTGGCGATGCAGTAACCAACTGTCTGTGACAGACAAGAATTATGCGTGAGTGTTCCCCAAATAATAACGGTGTCTGTGTTCACAAACGAGACAACGATCTTACCTCGGACTGTAACCCCTCCCAACAAATCTGCCAACGCCAGGAGTTACACGTATTAATCGGCCAAAGGGATCATCTGAATCCTGAGAGTACCCCACCCACCAGCCCACCTGCTTAAAAAATGGTTCAGAAAACATCAATAAATTTTCATTGCCATATATTTCAACTTGATTTCAGCGAATAAAAATAACAGTGATGAGCTTAAGGACATGCTTGGAATAGCCTTCCAGGTGCTTCAAAAAGGGTTTTTGGTAAGTCATTCCAAACAAGCCCTCAAGTGTTTTTTGGGGTAGAATCCTGCAAGATTACCAGTCCACTTCCTGTGCATTTACACAACATCGACGCATCCTGGTACCGCTCCTCCTCTATAGCACTCTGCAAATGTATATAAAAATTACATTAGGAGGTGACCAGAAAATTGACAATCTTGGTAAATAATGTAAATCTTGATTTGACCTTCAACTGGTACATGATTTCAGCAACACTGTCCTTTTGTGTAGTTTCGGTAATAGCCAGTTTCAATTTTGCAGCTTCTTCAAAGTCTTCTTTCTCAACAGCCTCTTCAAGTTGAAACTGTAACACACCGACTAGAACTCATGAGCCAATAACAAGTAGAAAAGCAGCTAAATTAATAGACAACACACAAATGTAGAGACTAGTTGCTTAAACTACTGCTCACAAACATGTTTTTTCAAACTATTGCATTAAAGGATTAACACAAAATTGCATGACCCTAATTTTTCATTATGAAGCATTAAAACTCAAATCTAATCACCACCCAAGCAACGAACCAAAACCCACTTGATGAAATCCATAATCATCCCAGTTTCTTGTGTACACAAATATTGACAGAAAGAACTGCACCTTAAGAACAGAGGCAAAGCTTTCTGCCTGTTCCATTTCAGAGAAATAACGGCTCCACCTACTCCAATCCCATTCCAAGGAAGAAGAAGAAGAAGATGATGATGATGATGAGTTGCTATCACTGCCGTCGCTAGTATTGCCATTTCCTCTGCAACGACAAAACAAGGTAGAATTCCTGGGATTCCTAGATGAAGTAAGTGAAAGCTTGCCCTGATTCTGAACAGCACAACCCCAACTCAAAATCAGCTTCGAATCATTAGATTTCTTGGTGGATAAATCGAAGCAACAGAAGGGGCTGAATTGGAGCATGGGTATTGCTTGTCCAGCAACCCACGAGGTGTTGGCGATCCCCATCTCACAGCTTTCACCGTCTCGGCTCTCCTGACCGCCCCTTCCTCTTCAACAACTTGTTTTTTCTTCTTCTGGTTGGCGCTAGATTTTTGGTTCTGTAGGGGTGAGAGGGAAAGAAGAGAAAGAAAGGGGTGAGTGAAGAAAGGATAGAATCCTTCCTCCCTCGGATAACTTTTTAGCCTATTAAAATAAGAAGGCCCATCAGATTTGTAGGTACCCTACATTGTTGCTCCACATGAACAGAAAGAAACACCCCTTCTGCTACTACCGAACCGAAAATGAAAGAAACCATATATATAATATATATATATATATTTTAAATCATTTTGGTATTTCAACTTTTTAATTTTATTCGATTCTAGCCTTACACTAACAAATTGACAATGGAAGCTTATTGATCTCATGTACCAAATCACTTTGCTAATTGTATGTCTTTTATTCTATCGCCCGGACTCTTGTTTTGAACCATGTAGATTTGAGAATATCAACGCATAGATTTTATAACAAAAAAAGAAAAAAAACTTCTTGTATGACTTATGAAGAAATAATTTCTCGTTAGTTTTAAATAGCTACACTAAAAAAAGGAAAAAAAAATACATTAATTCAACGATAGTAGTGAAACTTAAACAAAGCACTTTTACAGAATTCGAGTATTATCTTGAGGAGTTGAAAATGTAGAATGATACCCAAAACATCCTTCAAATGGCAAACCAATTGGTTTAAGTGAAATCAATTCGTTTATTGGCTTCTTTCATAATTAGGACAATGGATGGATGGTTATTCCATGATCTTTAGTTGAGTCAATTGTCTTGACAGGTTCAATTATTTGGACAAATGTTGTCTAATCATCTCAAGATTGTAGTGGTCAAGCAGTGATAATTGACATTTAACACTGATGTTTTTGAAAAGAAAAGAAAGAATATTCAAGCGTCAAATAATCAAAACAAATAAATAGATAAAACGTGATTGAATTTATCGGATTTAAGTCTTCACTTTAGTCGATTTTATCACTATTTTAAATTTATCGGATGTAACTATGAAAATAACAACGGTTTACATTATTTTACAAATATAATGTTTGATAGAATAAAATACGACAATAAAACAAATTATGGCATAAAAAACTAAAAAAAATCAAACCAAGGAACAACTTCATGAATTAATTACACGAAACATATCACAGGAAAGCATTGAAGTATAAACATATGCACGCACCAGCATAAATGTAATCAAATTAAAGATGGGCGTCCTATATTTTTATGTATTAATTTAAGAAATATTTTAACATGTTAAAAACTTATAATTTATTCGTATGATTTTTTGAATAAATTATGTGAATAATTGCTTAAAGAAAACGTGGGAGCCGTGGTGGCCATATTTTTGGCACTTCCTGATTGGTTCTTTAGTCATAAAAGGGATTCGGAAAAATTTCTTTTATCTTCCCAATGCAGAGGTCCAATGTCATGCACAAGTAGCCCCCACAGTCTCAGACACTTATCATTCATGAAATTTGTGGAATATTTATTTTAAAAAATAAAAAATAAAAAAGAAATAACAAAGTTTATTATCCCATATTTAAAAAGTAAAATAAATCGTTTTCAGAATTTTCAATTTTCAATTTTGAAATTTTAAAATGTTGTTTTTAGAATTTTTTTTAAAAAAAAAAACAGATTCTAAAAACAACAATACGGAAATGACGACCAAACCTGGAATTGGATAGACATTCCTCCGTGGGTCTCCTTGTAGATGTTGTGGCCAAAATTGGAAGCCATACAAACCAGACCAATCACTTTCTTCGATTAACCTAAAATCCTGGACAAGATAAAACCAAAAATATCAGCAGGACAGAAATCTGAATATCTCTAAAATTTTGCATCCCTACTTTATTTAGTCTTCACCTAAATTTAGTATTAAAAGTGGTTCAGTGAGTATCATATAGTTTTTGTTACTTATTTAACTATCAAACTTGATACTTAATTTATTACATGTGATTCAATTACTTACCCGCTTATTAAATAAATAAACAAAATTCAAATCCACTCCTAACAAATATTTTTTCTTTGGACTTTTCTTTTCGAGCTTCCTCTCAAGCCTTTTAAAACGATCTGCTAGTGAGAAGTTTCTCCAACCGATGTGGGATCTCATAATTCACCCCCTTTGGAGTCCAGCGGGCACTTGTTCCTCTCTTCAATCGATGTGGGATCTCACAATCCATCCCCCCCTTTGGGCCCAGCATTCTCACCGACAATCGTTCCTCTCTCCAATTGATGTGGGATCTCACAATCCACCCCTTGAAGATCCAAGGTCCGATGTCCTCGCTGGCTCAGCTCCCAATGTTTGGCTTTGATACCATTTGTATAAAAAAAAATATATAATAAAATAAAATAAAATAAAATAAAAAAGGCTAAATGGAATGAAATCTAAAGTTGAAACGGGAAAGATTCAATTCAAATACCATTTTTATAAGGTAGAATGACAAAAATAAAAATGGAAGGATGTCAGTCACCACATTTATTCGTTGAGACTGCTCCACTTGGTCACTGCTAGACTGCTGGTGGGGAATGGAGTGCGGACATTTTCAGATAAAATATGACCTGACCTGAAGAAACAAGCAAGCAAAGGCAAATTAACACTAAACTATGTAAACTATCAACTCATTTTTTAATACTACAGCCCGCTTTGCGCTCTTCAAGTTAGTGGGAAAACGTCCGTCAACCAGAGAATTGAATTGAGAAACAACCATCAACAATTGGAACAGTTAAAACATACCTGTAAACCTAGAAGATTCTCCAGTGGAATTGCAAGATCTGCTTTGAAGCACATGCCCAGTCTCCCTTCCCAGGCGGCTGAATAGTCAAGAACTGAGATCTAAAATTAATTATGATGAACAAGATACAGGTAAAGATGAACAGAAGAAAAAAAAATAAGTTTTGCGAGAATGTAAGTAGATTCCTTGGAAACAAAAAATCAAAAACGTTCGAGCTTTACTATTACACAGATGCCGGGATTTTCAAGTGGTGAGATGTGGACACCAATCGTTTAGCTTTTACAGGAGCAGTTAGAAGCGGTCAAAATAGAAAGGGAGAAAAACACCCCCAACTACCTAGCGTTGTGACGTGGACTGACTCAAAGACATGGGTCTTACGGGAGACCTTTCCGGTATAGTTTGGTCATGGGAAGATCCATTCTCAGCATTCTCAGCAGCTTCCAAAGCACCAGCAGACTCTAAATCACCGTGTGCAACAGTGTTTTCTGTGCGAACAGGCCGAAGCAGACCCTGCAATCTCACCAGATAACTTTGGCTGGAAGGTTGAGGTCTCATATAACGGTTGGCCGTAACAACACTTGCAGATGGCCTTTCAGTATCAGAATGAAGATTGGACAGAGCACTAAGATCAAGGTTTGGGAAGACCGAGCAGCGACATCTAGGACATTTCACATTTAGTCGAAGCCACTCGTCAATGCATCCTACATGGAAATTATGAGCACAAGGGAGGCCACGAACCTGCGCCAATTTATAATGACCGTAACTTCATTTTCAGTAATTTACCAACAAAAGGTTCGTGCTTTCATGTATTTATTATAACCATGAATCTAGGTTCCCAGAAAGAGCATGAAATGCAGTAAAATACAAATCATAAACAAGCGACATTCTTGTACACCCACTAGTTTTCCGAACTTCTATAAATGAAATGGTAAGACGAGAAAAATCAATTACCTCGTTCCCTACATGGAACTCTTCTAAGCAGATAGGACATTCACTGCAATCTGTTGGAACAGCCTTTAACCTGAATTTGGGAAGTTCCTCAATAAGTGCTTCCACAGCTTCCCTCTGTCCAAGCATCAACAAATAGCTTGACCATCAGAATTAAAAACAAAAAATTTGGTCATAAATACGGACCCACATAATGGTTTACATAGTAGACAGATTTCTTAAAGAATTAGACAAGACCTCTCATGAAAAATTTAAAGGCTGAGAACCTAAGAAACCAAGCCCTCTTTCGGAAGAACTTCCGAATTCACAATGCTCTCATTTCATGTCAATCAACTTCCCTCGAATTTTTAATGAGCTACAGGCACTAAGAGGGAAAATGGTAGCAACAGCACAAAACTACTCTAATGCTACCAGACAACAGGTGTTGGGAAAACCTCACGAATATTGATGACAAAATGTCAACTCAGGGATAATAGACTTACCTGAGCAGGAGTCAAATAAAGTCCAGGATGATATGCAGCAGCATCTTGGCCCATTACTCTTGTTTCTTGTCCTGCGGCTTCAAAAGCCCAATCAGGTACTCGGATCATGTCAACTAAGACCTGTAATAAAAGACTGTTCGCTATCAGTTTTGTCACATGGGCAAAATTATAGAGGGAAAAAAATGAAAGACACAAATGTTTATTTGATGCCCGAGAAGTATTTTGTCCCTAAAGGTCATGCTTTTCATGTTCTCTTTCTCAAGTCTTTTGTTGATTTCTGTTCACAAGTTTTATGTCTTAGCCGGAATGTCTTTATCTTTCCATTGTGATTCTCTTTATTTATTTCTTTCGTTTACTGTTTTCAATTTCACTCACCTGTGGAGTTCATATCTTTTATGCATTGGTCTCTTTTCATTTCATCAATGAAAAGTTTAATTTCTTGTTAAAAAAATATAAGAAAATCAAACTTTCAAATATATATTTTTTTAAGAATGGAACCACAAACTAAAAAGAACCTAAAGGATATATTTATGATTTTGATTGAATCGTAATCCAGTTCAAAATGTCCACTTCAACTTCCTTCATGACCAACTCATCGGGTGTTTGCATTTTGTAAGAATCATCAGGCAAAAAAAAAACGGTTTTTTTTTTTTTTAATTGAAAGCAAAGAATATATTGTAGAAAAAATTTATAAAAGTAGATATGCATATAATATAGGTGATCTATGGACGTCATTGCAAATATCAGGCAGAAAATTGATAACGTAGAAAGAAAATTAATGCACATCCTTTAAGTTCCAAAATCTAAGAAGGCAGGAAGCTTAATTGCTTACCCCATATTCTGATACAGGGATCCCTTGTTGCGCCCGAAACAAGAGTGCTTGTCTACGAGTTAACCACTACATGGAGGTTTCAAAGATAACTACGTGAATTTCATGTATAAATAAAGAAAAATATTTGAGAATTTTCAACATGAACTCCCTAAAAAGTGTAAGTGGCACATAAAAACAACTGTTAGCCAAGCTACAAATTATTGGAGAGTCTAGACGTAATTCATAATGAACTCCAATGATAATCTGCATAGTAAACATAATAGAACCAACCTTTCCCAATGACACGCAAGCAATGCATACGAGTGCACAGTAGCTAAAAAGAAGCCAAATAAGGAATCCCCATTTCTGGCCTTGCTCAAAAAGCTGATAGATTTAAACCAATACCTCCATAAATATTTTTAAAGTATGAAAATTCAAATGGTAGCGATGGGAGTTGAAATAGAAAATAACATACACATTTATGGGCTTCTCTAAACCATAAAGTACCGATGGCAGTCCAAGCCCAAAGAAATGGATATAGCAGAAGTGCAAGGATTGAAAGGACCACAATTCTTCCACAAAATCGAGCATACCTCTGCTGCCACCCAAAGTCCCTACGATACACAAGTTTAGAAGACAAGAAAATCTCCAATGGCATCTACCAAACCAGAAATATTGCAAAAGAAAAATAGAGCGAGAAAAATGTATTGTCAATTAAAATAGGGGAGGAGAGGCAGGTACGGATGTATATAACTAAATAATTAATTCATGGGTATAAACATTTGTCAGTTCTAGACCTCTTGGTCAAATGTAATTGACTTGTATAGAAAAACTTATGCAGCATCCCCATTCCCAAATGAAATAAGGTTTATAGTAATTCAACACAAAACCAGAAAGTGAACATTCATGACTTGAAGCTTCATAATTAGCCCCAAGAGAATAAAACAAATTTGGCAAACAGAACATAATGCTTTAAATCAGCAACAGATGTTCTTTTCTTTTCTTTTTCACACTTCAGTCACCATGCTTCTGATGAGAAGTCAAAAGTCCACAATCTTTGCACGTCAGAATCGATGTTTGTTTTGATCTTTGCCCCAATAATTGAAACCGTTAAGATCAAACCATACCATCCATAATGAAGGTATTGGAGAAACATTTTTCTCCTTTAATCTACTTTCTGACAACACAATATCTCTATAAAGCTTTTCACAAATGGAGAATTAATAGAAGAACTGTATGATTTTGCTAGCCCAAATTGACGTAAAACTATTAGTTGGAAGCCTTACAAACCCATTCCAGCAGCAAGTCCATTATCTACAAACATCAGCAGGCGGAAAACAAAGACGGTAGTATAATCAACCTGTACAACAAATAACAATAAAAAAATAAACAAACCAACTATCGTTGAGTTCCAAAAAATTACAAGAGAAAACAACAAATTAATAATAATATCTGATACTTGTTGAAAGTTGAGTACAACTTACCAAAATCCATATATGCAAGGGATGTACACAAGTATGGTACCTCTTCCAGTTGATCGAAACAACTACTCTATCGAGCAAAATAGTTAAAGGAAATACACAAATAAAAAACGTTAAGAGAAAGACATTGCTCTTGATTTTAAAGCATAGGATATGAGTATGTCTCGTTTCAAACTCTAATACCAAAGAAATATAATGAGCAAATCCAGTCAAGCTTCAAATCATGGCTAAACAATAAGTGGAAAAGCAGACCATAAAAGAAAATGCAGCAGTCATGAGTCATCATTCAACCATTGTAAAAGACTGAAAAGAATCCGATACAAACAAACTCTAAAATTCCCCAAAACACTGAAGGATACACACTAATCGCGAGCATCGACAAGAAAAAACCGTCGTACCTGCAAAAAGATGAAATAAGTCGCAAAAGCCTATCGAGCTAACTACGAAGTACTGCTCCGGCACCATACTATAGATTATGCTAAAACAGAATTTCATTGAATTGAAGAGCAAGTCCTGAAAGACTCACCACTTGAAATCGACCCCTCGAGCAGCCATAGATGAGAGAAATTTTCACTGGAACAAACTGGATGGAGAATCACAAACCGCCATACGACGGTGCAGAAGCCTGATCGAATCTGATGGCAATGAATCGGAAATAATCACGAGAACAAGAGCTGGTTCTCGTAGGATCATGGATAGAACAACAGGAGCGAAATTTTGGAGGCAGAAGAAGAGAAATGAGCAATATGAGCAGTAGAGCAAAGCGGTGAGAGACGGATGGAAATGGGAACAGAACGGAAGCGGGAAGCGTACGACTGTTCTTAACGGAATTTGCAAGCCGTGGCGCCGTTTCTTGGCGGCGTCAAAATTCTAGTACGCATTGCAGCTTTGCACACGCGGCATTATTTGAGCTAAAGCCCTTTAGGCATAGTCGACCCATAAGCCCAACCCACTTTGGTTGAATGGGTCATAACTCATAAGCCCAATAACTCGCTGTACTTTCAGTATATAATATTTTAAATATACGTATTAAGCATAAATATTGTTCAGGCTACTCCTAACCTCCATTAGGTTTAGTCGTTCGGCTCAATATTTTCTCTTCTCTGTTGGTGGTCAAGGTCTCTCATATGCAACGTCGCATCTCAAATTATACTGGTTCCTAATTAATAGGACTCATATGTCTTTATGCATCATAAGTCAAGAAGTGTCATCGGCCATCACAACTCACTTGATCATACTATCGAGAACAAGCCTACTTGTCGTTCATAATATCGGGAGGTCTAGAACATCCTTCCATCCGGGTTCTATCGAGACATTGAACCCTCCTGTGTCCATGTCATGTCATTTATAGACTTCGTACTAGATAGCGAGTATATGATCCAACCTCCGACACGTGGGTTGGGGTGCAATACCAACATACTCATGCTACCCAATATTGTTTTTAAAAATCTCATTTCAAAAGAAGTCGTCCCATTATATTTGTTAAACGGGTTATATTTCACTCAAATAAGTATATTTGTCAAAATCAATAATTTCTCACTATTTTTTTCTACCCCACAAGTGAGCTATTCCAATCATTTTCACTTTTCCATTACTCTTCCACCTGCCACCCTACTTTTCCCTCTACCCTCAATGAGATTCAAACAATGCGTAAATTTACACTGTTAGACGAACAGGACTGAGCTTTGTACTTTCCAAAAGGCCTTATACTAAATAAGATAGTATTCCTCACTTATAAATCCATGATCTTCCACTAAATTAAACAACGTTGGAACTTACTCTCAATAATCATATAAATATTAAAAAAAAGAATTAAAATGAAAAACCAAGAGTAAAGGGAAAGAAAGAGGGAGTGCAAGCTTTTTAGAGGCTTTGATTCATTTACTTTCCTTGGCACCCACCAAGAACGAACCATCTCCTCAGTGCTCACCATTTTTTCTTCTTCTTTTCAGCCTTTTCAGCTCTGAAGTAAAGTGAGGCCCCAACCTAATTATTCCTCTGCTGTTTGCTTCGCCATGTCGTTTTACCATTTACTTCTTTTATTCCCCTTTTCCCCTTTTTTTATTTATTATTTCTATTTAAACCTTTTAATTAATTCACCCCTCCACGTCATTTCCTGTTTTAAACCTTTTTTTTTATTTTTTTTTTATTTCTATGTCAGCAAGTTCGTAAACCCATGTAATTTTTTTTGTTGGTTGATTCATTTTAGATAACCCAACTCATTTCCATTTATTAAAAAATTAAAATAATAATAATAATCTTTTTGACTTGTAATTAATTTTTATTTTTTTATTTTTGGTATTTATGCATGGGAGTTTGGGAGTGGCTTTTGTAAAGATACTTTAGTTTTAAACACTTAGTCAAAAGCGCTATTAACTAGACTCTTAAAAAAAGGCATTTTTTAAAAATAATTTTAATTCTTTTTAATATATTTTAAATTAATTTAATATTCTTAACCCTAGAATTTTATTAACAAAATTAATTTTTCATCATTAAAAACATATTTGGGAGTAATTATATATAATAAAAAAAAACAATAATTTAAATTATTTTAGAGTAATTTACAAATATGGCCTTTTGTCTAAAATGTGCTTTAATTGATATTTTTGGTCACAAAAATGTGTATTTTTAAAGTATCATATCACAAATAAAAGTTTAATAATGTCTGGGCTAAATATAAAGTTTATTAATATGATAACTGACATAGTATTAAATGTAATCATAAAGGTGGATAAGCTTTTTATTTTAATTATTTTTTAACCCTTTGTATATGTCGAGACAGTTGAAATAGTTATAAACAACATTAATTAAACAAATAAATAAGTCTTTAACGAATATAGGGAAGGTAGAAATTAAATTAAATTATATATTTATAAAGTGGACCATACCACGCCAAGAACCTTAGTTTAATTCTATTTTGTCTTCATTTGCAACGGAATTATCTCTTTTTTTCTCCCTTTCTCAGTGAAGACTTTGAATTTCAAATGTATTCGTTGAAAATTGGTCTAAATTAGTTCCCCCAATTATCATGATTATAATTGATGAAAAAAATAAATTACTTAACCAAGGGTTTTGGAATATATGACACTATTTACAACTTAACCTTCATTAATAAAGGTAAATATTCAATATATAAAATTTTAAATTTGAACCATAAATATTTATTTACTGAGGCAATACATAAGTAGTAAAGTAATTAAATCACAATCATTTCATCATAGTTCACATTGGTATTGATTATTACCACTGTAACAATCATATAACAAAAAATCACTCAATAAATACGAACCCATGTGGGTGAAATTAATATGGAAGTCCCATTAATAATGTATATTATATGTATATAATATTATTTAAGTTTGTTTGAAATTAATAATCATCATATACATGATTATTTATTTATTAGCTTATAATATTAAGCCTTTTTCTATAAACTCGAAAGCTTTCCACAGTTGGAATTTAAAACCAATAATTTGACATTTAAAAAAGATATATATATTTTTTAATGAAAATAAAAAAAAAATAAAAAAGGAAAGAAAATAAAATTGGGGTAAAAATGAATATTTGAGAAATTAAGGACCATAAAGAAAATAAAAGGAATTAGAACTGAAATTGGTTGTTTGTTGAAAGGAAGGGGTGTAGGCATTAGTTCAGGTAGGGTTGTGTTTGGATATAAATACGGGTACGCCCTTTCTGTCCGTTTCTCATCTCTGTCTCTATGGACTCGTCAACAATGGTCCATATCGTCTTCTTCCTGCTCCTCTCGCAATTGTCGCTCTCTCTGCTCCATGTAAGAAAAACCATAAACAAACAAACAAACAATTCTCATTTTCATTTCGATTTTTGTTCTTTCTTTCCATTGTTCTAATCCGATCGTCTTGTCGTTTTTGCCACAGGTTTCGTTTGTTTCTGCAGATCAGGCTACATTTAATGCTTCTATCCAGTTCAATCCCTTCACGGCCAAAGCTTCTCTGGTTCGTTACTGGAATACGCATGTTTCCAATCAACTTCCGAAGCCTGATTTTCTGTTCGCCAAAGCCTCGCCGCTCTCCGTTGTGGATGCCGCCGTGTTCGCCAAGCACGCTGCCCTAGGCTCGCTCACTTCCCGATTGGAAACGTTCTGTTATTCGGCTAATTTGTTCTGTTCGTTTGATTCTCAAGAAACTTCCGTTCCGCGCTTTAAGGATGCCGATTTCAAATTGTATGGAAATAAAAATTTCAACAACTATGGCGCGGCTCGAATCGGTGGCGCTGACTCCTTCAAGAACTATTCCGACGGGTTGAACACGGCCGATCACTCGTTCAAGCGTTACAGTGGGAACTCGAGTAATCACAAGGAAGGATTCACGAACTATGCGGAGGATGGTAATGTGGCGAACAATAATTTCATCAGCTACGCCGCTGAATCGAAGGGCGGTTCTGGCGAGTTCGTGAACTACGACAAAATCGTCAATGTGCCGAATCTCCGATTCACGGCCTACGATTTGGACTCCAGAGCTCACAAGCTCTCGTTTACGAGTTACGGAAACGAGACGAATTCCGGAAGTCAATCGTTCACGAGCTACGGCAAGAACGGCAATGGCGTGCCGCAGGAATTCAGTAGCTACTCTGATGGCTCCAACATTCTTACATCGACATTCTCTGGCTACGGCGAGTCAGGGAAGAGCGCGAACGATTCGTTCAAGGCTTACGGTCTCTCCGGCAACAATCCGCACTCAAACTTCAAGAACTACGGCAAGGGCGGAAAATCACAGATCGATACATTCTCGAATTACAGAAACGGAGCGAACGTCGGCGACGATAGTTTTCAGTCGTATGCGAAGAATTCGAACTCCGGGAGAGTGAACTTTGCAAGTTACGGACAATCCTTCAACCACGGTAACGATTCGTTCAAAGAATACGGCAAAGGATCGATCGGCCAAACGACGGTCGGATTCAGAAGCTACAGCGTTGATCGGAACTTCACGACGTATGCACAGAAAGGCGTATCGTTTTCTGAATACAGCGCGACGGGGAGTGGCATTAACGTAAATAGATGGGTGGAACCGGGCAAGTTCTTCAGAGAGTCTGAATTGAAGCAGGGGAATGTCATGGTGATGCCGGACATCAGAGACAAAATGCCACCGAGATCATTCCTTCCGAGGGCCATTTTGGTAAACATACCATTCTCCTCGTCAAAGATCTCCGAGACAAAGCAAATCTTCCACGCGCGAAATGGCTCGACGATGGAGCACGTGATTACCAGCACGCTGGCGGAGTGCGAGCGGGCGCCGAGCATGGGCGAGACAAAGCGGTGCGTGGGGTCGGCAGAGGACATGATAGACTTCGCCACAGCGGTGTTGGGGCGGAACGTGGTGGCGAGGACGACGGCGAGTGTGAATGGATCAACAGAGAAGGTGGAGATCGGAGAAGTGAAAGGAATCAACGGCGGAGAGTTAACGAGATCAGTATCATGCCATCAGAGTTTGTACCCTTACTTACTCTATTACTGCCACTCAGTACCCAAAGTCCGTATCTACGAAGCCGATATCCTGAGGCTGAAAACGAACGAAAAAATCAATCGTGGGGTTGCAATTTGTCATATGGACACGTCATCATGGGGCCCAAAGCACGGCGCATTTGTAGCACTTGGGTCCGGTCCAGGTCAAATAGAAGTCTGCCACTGGATATTCGAGAACGACATGTCGTGGAGCGTCGCCGACTGAAGGAACAAAGAAAACTCTGCCGCCCTTTTTCATTTGTGTTCTTTTTAGTAATATTATTGTTGTTATTATTATGTTTTTTTTTTTTTTTCTTTTTAAAAAAATGTTTTTAGTTCGGGTGGGTTTGGTCAAAATGGAGTGTTTTGGGTCTGACAAAACCGGAATAGAAAAAGAAAAGGGCAAAAAAGGAAAAAAGAAAAGTGGGGGTGGTGCTGGGAGTGTGTGGGACAGAAAGTGGGCAGAGTGGTGAGTGCAGAAACAGCTTGCGGTGGCAGCTTTGAGTACACCCAAAGTAAAAACCACCCTCGAAATTCTTATTAATTGTTTTCCCTCCCCCACCTTTTTAATTTCCGAGAATTTAAAGGACCAAATCAAAATTAAAAAAATTATAGGTTAAAATTGTAATTATTTCGAAACGTAAATTATACTCAAAGCCCCATAAAGGCAATTTGGATATCAGCAGAGCATGATAGTTATCCAGCGACCTTTTACGTTGGGCTTTTTGCAGCTCTTCAATAATGAAAGGGACATGCTAAACTTTGATCCAAAGCTTGGAACAATGCAATTAATTTTTTAGAGTATGCGAACCAAAATATAATAAAGACTATAACACTCAAAAATAACAAAAAAAAAAAAAAACCTATAGTTTGGTCCTTCCATTTATTTCGTCTCTGAGGAATTAATGAGGTAGGTGTCTGTATGTTTCCTAGTATATCATTGTGTCCTGTGTAGGTTAGAGACGACCATTTAAATTTGTAAATATTATATGGATCATAACGACTCAACCAAGCGTACAACAACGGAGAAAATGAACCTACCTAGATTTTCAAGCCACCTACAACAACTTTAGGTGATGGAGTAGTCAATGACCTATGTACTCGTTGTCCAGCTGGAAGTTCGCTAAGCTTTGCTTCCCTCTCTTCTTTTATTTTTCAATAGTCAGCACTTTTTTTTTTTTTTTTGCAAGATAACGGTGAATTGTATAATTATATTTTTTTAGAAAATTATAAATTAATAAGTATGAACAATTTTAAAACTTATAATATGTTTTATACTCCGAATTTAAAATTTATTTTTACAATTTTAATTTTTTTGTCTAATTTAAAATTTTAGCTGTGACAAAGAAGGGTACCCACCTCGGTCTTGCTGTGGCTGGTGGCACAAAGTTAACGGGGTTTTACCCATCTCTTATCGTCTATCTCACTCCCGAAGTAGAAAATATATATTTTTTAAATGAAGAATTTAGAGCATAGAAAATTGTTTTAAAGTTGCTTAAATTGAAATAAAATAATTAAAAATATATGGAAGTTTTTTTTAGCAATAGGGCTGATTTGCCTTCTTCATGGGTCAGTTACTGGGCCGACAATGGGCCAAGAGAATGGTTGAGGAGAAGAGGCCCGTAAAGCGTCATAATATATGGGCTTAGGCCCACTTTTGTTTTCCGAATATATACAAATATTATAATTTAATGAAATATATATTAAATTAAAGACATTACAGAAAATTTAGAAGTATTTTATTTGGTTGATGGTCAAGAAAAGCTATTTTCCTCCAATATTTAATTTTGAATTTTCAAATCATGACTCGTGTTACCAAAACCTTGGTCCTATTTATGGAAATAAATCAATTAATATTATCATATGACGTCCACTCTTTTAATGCTATATTTGTTACATATATCAATGTCTCCAATTTAATAATTAAATAAATTAAATAACTTCGAGATTACCTACTAAAATTAATCCATCATTACCTATTTTTATTCTCGGTTACATTACATTCTAAAATATAAAATTCTATTTTATCTTGACGTAAAAAAATTATTCAACACAAGCTTCGTTTTTAATTTAGGTCCAATACGAACATAATCTAGTTTTATATAAACTTATCCATTGTTTGAAGATATTGTCCTCTTTGGGCTTTCCGTTTCAGGCTTCCCCTCAAGGCTTTAAAACGCATCTACAAGGGGCCTTATAAAAGGTGGTTTGTTCTCCTCCCCAACCAATGTGGGACATCATAATCCACCCCCATTCGGGCCCTAGCGAGAAGATTGGCACATCGTCCAGTGTTTGGCTCTGATACCATTGGTAACGACCCAAAGCCATCGCTAGTAGATATTGTCCTCTTTGGGCTTTCCCTTTCGAGCTTCCCCTCAAGGCTTTAAAACGCATCTACTAGGGGAAGGTTTCCACACCCTTATAAATGGTGGTTTGTTCTTCTCCCCAACCAATGTGGGACATCATAGAATCAGTTTTGGAAAAACGTCCGTAAAGCAATGTTATAGGCTAGCAAGCAATAATCAACAACAACGACATTGATAGCGTATAACTCGGGTAAATAGAATTAACAATTAGTTACATCCCGTATAGTAAATTTTAAAACATTTTAGTATTGAGAGATGTATACATAATTTTGGCAAATGATCCTACACCCCAAATTCTAATAACTAGCTAGCATGAAATTAAGAGAGAAAAAAAGTTTGGAACGAGCCTACGGTCATAAGTAATATGTCCTAGACAAGTATACGGCTACTGGCAACACGCCTTAGACAAAGGTTGATAAATGGTTGAATTAAAAATAAAATAATAACCAAATTATTTAACGCAAATAATTAGTTAATTAATTAGCTAATTAATTTTGACATAAATAATGTGAGGTTAAGGTTTATCGATAATAAAATAAAACAACTGAAGGATTAAGAAGCTCAATTATGTGACTAAACGGAGTTATCTAACGTAAATACATGTTTAATAAAATTAATTATTTTATTCACAAGTCCTGATCTGTTAATTGGCTGGGAACAGGGAAAAATAAAATAAAATAAAATAAAAGGAAGGAAAAGAAAAATAATAAATAGAGAAGGAGACCGAAGTGGGTCAGAAGGACACGTTATGAGCAGGCAAATTCATGTGCCCACATGGATGATTGGAGGAGCCATTGCACAATTTGTGGGAACGAAGAACAGCACAGAAACAACAGCGATTCGAGCAAGAAGAAGAGCCACCAAAATTTGAAGATACTCTGAATTTCTGAATTGAATCGATCAATTTGTTGCCTCCAGCCACCGATTCCTGCTAGTGCTAGCGCTAGCGCTCTGATTTGTTGATAGAAAGAAAGAGAAATCGGAAATGAAGGAGAGCAATGATGGATTTGTGCGGGCGGATCAGATTGATCTGAAGAGTTTGGATGAGCAGCTTGAGAGGCATCTTAGCAGAGCCTTGACCATGGAGAAGAACAAGAAGAAAGATGAAGACGGCAATAGCTTTCTCACTTCTGCAACCATTGCTCGCAGTAGGTCTACTAAAGTCGCCGCTAAGGAGCGGCAAGAGTGGGAGATCGATCCGTCCAAACTGATAATCAAGAGCGTCATTGCTCGTGGTACTTTCGGCACCGTCCACCGCGGCGTTTACGACGGACTAGATGTCGCTGGTCAGTCACCGGTTTCCTACTGCAACCTTGAACTTTTGCCCTATTTTTAATTACTCTCAGAGTTGCTCTTACTATAATTACTTTGTTTCTGAGTTCTTGCTTCGTGAATCCTGATCGAATTTCCCACTCCTGATCTTTCAGAATGCTTACAGACTACAGTTTATGCCTCGGTTTTCTTTTCCTTTTCCTTTTCTATTTTTGTGAATTTCCTTTACCTTGTTTTCAATTATTTCAACACTCTCGTTTTCTTCTCTTAATCGTCTTAAATATTCATCGAAATTATTATTTTTGTCTGCGCTGCTGATTTATTTTGAACACATATGGGTTTGATTCACTGGTAGTTCTTTGAAATCTCATGCCAATTTTGCACCTACCTCATTGGAACCCGTTTAGTGATTGTTTAGACCTCTTTGGGCTTACTGTTTATTTGTTGCCACTATCATGGAGTGGTGATTGGCCATTTGAACTCTCTTTTAGATGATCCGTGATGTATACACGAGATTGAGTTGAATTATGGCCTGAATGACTTTGTGTGAATAAAGTTTTGAACTTTCATGTGATTCCAGCTGTTGGATAAAACTTGACCTAGAAAAGCTTCTATAATGAATTGGCTATTTCTGCTAGCCAATACATATTTGTATTTATTTCGGTATTTACATCATTGTCTTCTACATATTCTAATGCGATCATTATCCTTCATTATTTTAAGCTCTGTTCACTTACTCATTCATCACTCACTCATATATTTTTTAGAAATATTATCTTAGTTTGTAGTTCTTTAAGGTTACTGGGTTGCAGTTGGTTGCTACAACCCACTGAAGTTTTCTGTTGACTTTTTAATGCATTAGTCAAGTTGCTGGATTGGGGAGAAGAAGGCCACAGGACAGAAGCTGAAATTGCTTCACTCAGGGCAGCTTTTAAACAGGAAGTTGCTGTTTGGCATAAACTAGAGCATCCCAATGTTACTAAGGTCACTACAGCTTCATTGTCTATTTGCCTACTTGTTGTGATATAGATGTCTTGTTAGATGCTCTAGTTCTAACCCTCAATTTTCTAGACTTATTGATATTCTATCAAATCAATTGAATGCGCTTCTAATAATTGTCTCTCTTTTCAAAGATGCTGACACTATAGAAAGTAAAGGATGGATTAGACCCAGAACAGTTCATAATCCAATAACCAGAAATTGTTCCTTTTCCTCCTCACGCACCCTTCTTTTCTGATTTTTGTGACGAACAATCCAAAAGCTCAGACCGCTCCTCTTGATCTTCTGAGTAGAATTAGAGGGAGATCTTAGATCAACAGTGCTTCGGTGTTCGGATTTGAGCGTTTTACCTTCTTCCTTAAAATTAATTTTATTGTAAAAAGTTTGCTTTAACACCCCCCCAGCCTTCCGTATGGACCATTGAGAACTCTTTTTGCATGAACTTCAAGGTTCAATTAAATCTCTTCTACTGGTAGCTCAACCGAAAAAGTTCAGTTGTGTTAAAGGATTCCATCTAGAATTCTAAACTCTCTCCACCCTTGTACTTTTTTAGAAGGGGAAAAGAAGTCAACTGAACTAAATTTTATCCTTGCCAGAATAGAACTAGACAAAGCCAAAATGCATGTTGCTCACTTGGAGGGCTTCAATCAGATAAAAAAAATGTCTTTGCATCTTTTGATAGTGGAAAAACTAGCGGCTTTATCCAGACTCTTTAACTTATCATCTTTCCTTCTTTTTCCCTTCCCCCTTTTTACCTGTCGTTGTGGAGGGGGAATTTTCAAGTATTTTTATTTTATTGTTCAGAAAGTGATATATCAAACTCGATGTGCTTATTCCATAATTAATGCATTACTTTGTGTTATTTTTTTGTGGCTTTGGTTTCTAGTTTTTGCTTTTTCACGGTTTTCAATTGATTTTCAGTTTATAGGGGCAACAATGGGCTCAGCGGAGTTACAGATCCAAACTGAAAATGGCCTAATAGGCATGCCAAGCAACATATGCTGTGTTGTGGTGGAATATCTTGCCGGAGGTGCCCTTAAATCTTATCTCATAAAGAACAGGAGAAGGAAGCTAGCTTTCAAGGTGGTTGTCCAATTGGCACTTGATCTTGCTAGAGGGTACCCCTGCTCACACGATTCCCTCTGTTCATTAGTCTTAACCTCTTATTTGAGAATAGTATGTACTTGCTTATACTTGGCTCTTAGAAAGTGTTCCATTTATTTTGTAGGTTGAGTTACCTTCATTCACAGAAGATTGTTCACAGAGATGTAAAGACAGAAAACATGCTGTTGGACAAAACACGTACAGTAAAAATTGCTGATTTTGGTGTTGCTAGAGTTGAGGCCTCAAATCCCAACGACATGACTGGGGAGACTGGGACACTCGGTTACATGGCTCCTGAGGTACGCAATTTTTCGACTTTTTAGCCAACTTATACGACATTTTCGAGCATTGTCCATAAAATGTTTCCCCTTGTTTCCGTAGCTGTGTTCCTCATTCACTACATGGAAACTAGAAACCTTCAATGCCAAAATGTTGCTATCAAAGACATCAGAAAGATGATTTTGCTAAATTTTTAGGGGTCTATCTGGTTACAGGTTCTCAATGGCAACCCATATAACAGGAAGTGCGACGTGTACAGCTTCGGTATCTGCCTGTGGGAAATTTATTGCTGTGACATGCCATATCCCGACCTTAGTTTCTCCGAAGTGACTTCTGCTGTGGTTCGTCAGGTAGATTCTTACGCCCTTAGTTCTTCATATCTGCAGGACAATGTACTTCGTTATTTTGAACTTATCAAATGTTAATCTCAAAACACTGCTGCAGAATTTGAGGCCAGAGATACCGAGATGTTGCCCGAGCTCCCTAGCAAATGTAATGAAGCGATGCTGGGATGCAACCCCGGACAAGCGGCCCGAAATGGATGAAGTAGTTTCTATGTTGGAAGCCATTGACACGTCCAAGGGTGGAGGTATGATCCCTGTTGATCAAGCTCAGGGTTGTCTATGCTTTCGAAAATATAGAGGACCCTAAAGATTTGTTTGTTTGTTTGTTTGAATTGAATGAGAAAATGTGATAAAATTATTTTGAAGGGAAAAAGCATCATGTGATTGTGGTAATGAGAAATAGAAGAAGTAGGAAAAGAAAAATATATTGAGGTGAGGCCAGTGGTAAAATAGATGATGGTGGTGGGTACATAAACAACCAGGGACTTTGCTGCCTTTCACTTTGCCATTTGATGTTAAGCCTTTTGTAATGACATTAATTGAATGAATTGTAAGATTGAAATACAAAAATCTTATCTTCTTCCTCTTAGTTCACCTGAAACTGCTTTCCCTTCCTCTCCATGGATGGTTTCCCGAATTCGAAAAAAATCTTTAAACCATGAAGAATTGTCGTTATCGTTTTCATCCGAGTCGTTATCTTCTTCATTTTCATCTGTGATTGCAAAACTTGGTTTGGCGATAGAAATATCAGCTTAATGTTTTCATTAACTGTTGAAATGGATTGAAAGTTGTTGAGCCATATTATCCACCATATATTTCTAATTATTGATGTCAAGTTAGTCAAACATCACATCAATTTGAAATAATAAAAGTGATACAGAACTAATAATTTGTTTATTTCATCATTAAAATATTATTCTTGTTTTGAATTTTACAAATAATTGTTCAATTTTCTATTGAAACAGCCTTTGAAATTAATTTAATACAGTCCAATCACATTTTGTTTTTGGTCATTTGTGAAAATATAAGACCCTATGATAATATTGCAACTTTAGTAGTATTTTAAAAATAATTTAGCTTTTTTTTAAAAAAAAAAAAACATGAAGATTATTATTTAATTTTTTTAAAAAGAGAGTATCTTTCAAGCCGATCAAAATATATGTGAGTACCTAAATGATTAATTATCATCTATAAGATCGAATTATGTTTCTAGAGACTATAACTATGAAATTTGATTAGCTAAATCAATCTAATCATAACACAACACACAAACTGCTGATTGAAGTAAATAAGAGATGATTATTGAATTTATTTACCACATCATTCACAGAAGAATTTTTACATGATGATTAAAGTATAAGCAAGTCTGAACTTTCATAGCCCAGATTTAGAATTTGAATAAGCTTTTTCTAAGTATACATGAATACATATTATCATTGTTGTGTAATTACACCTAATGATTGCTGAAGATTATGTAGCAAGTAAATAATTGTGTTTTTGTCTAATCTCTTGGTTTTGTGGAATGGAAGTTTTGGTTACTTTGTGAAACTCAACTATGATCTCGGAAAGCAGAGAAATCTGGTTCCTCAGGCTTAAACAGCTTAGGCATTTTCAAGCTGCTGACATCTGAGACGAGTGCCAACGACTTCTGGTGAAGCCCTCTTCTTGTATTTGCTGCAAACTTTGAAGCCAACATTGTTATTCCAAGATGTGGGGATTTCTTTTTGGTGGTATTTTTGGAGCCACTGGTTTCACCACCACCACCACCACCACCACCTCCTTCTCCACCTTCCATTTCACTGCCATGGCTGTATTCTTGGTCCATCATTGTTGCGTAATACAGCTCCTCTTGTCTTGCTAACTCCATAGCTAGCTTTCTTTTCACATACCTTCTCCAAGCAGCTTGTATGAAGCAAGATCCCCATGTCCTCCACTGGTGGGAATAGTATCTGAAAGCATGCTGGAGTTTCTTGCTGTGGAGGCGCTTGAACTGGCTGGCTACAAACTTGAGATCTTCGGCTCGAAGTGCGAACGCCTCGACTTCAGTGAGCGACTTCACGGTTCGAGTTGAGGAGGGTAAGCTTATGCTGGGGGATGGGACTAAGGCCCATGTTAGTAGCTCTTCACCGCAGAAGTCACCAGGTCTGAGGGTGATGGAGTTGAAGAATCCTGACCTGCCACCATTGGTGGTGGAGCTCTCTAGTTGGCCTCTGATGATGAAGAGCATTTCATTTACTGGATCTCCCTCTCTGGTTATGAATGTGTCTTTAGTATTCAAGGATTGAACAAGACGCTCGCATATGGCATCCAATAGCTGAGCATCCATTTGTGCAAAAAAAGGAACCTGAGAAGTATAGGGGAGTCCCATGTTCGTTGGAACGAACATGGATTTATAAGTAAGGAATACATCTCCAATGGTACAAGGATTTTAGGGAAGTCCAAAAGCAAAGCCACAAGAGCTTAAGCTCAAAGTGGATAATATCATATCATCGTGGAAGTTCGTGATTCATTAAAAGTGAAAACTGAGTTAGAGGACAGATACTTTAAAGAGGACTTACACGGCGAACAAGTGCAAGAGAAAGATGCCTCTGAATTTGACGTCGAAGATCCAAAGGTAAAGAGCGCAAGATCGACTCTTCGTCGACACCTCGAGTTGCAATCCATTTATATTGAACGAATCGACGAACTCGGTCTTGCAAGTGAATGGGTAGCTGTCGATGCCTCATCCATTCCTCTGTGTCTCTTCGTTTTACTCTCCACTCTTCAAGTCTTGCAGATGTGGATTGCAGATAGCCCTTCAAGAACACAAAGAAGGAAGATAGATATACATTGACACCTTTTGATACCACCATGGAATTTGGTGTCATTAAAGGATAAAAAGTGGTTCTTCCAGTAAATAAAACCAACCCTCTGTGCAATTTTCGTTTTCAGATATCATACCTGCACTTGGCCTATGAGGTGTGAGAACAGAACCAACCCCATTGAGCAAATCAGAATGCTAAATAAAATTTCACCACTAGAAGTGCTGGTCGCTAAATTTTGCCCATATGAACTGCAGAAAAAAGTTCATAAACAGATTGAATACGATATTATCCGAGGTAAGTTTAAGCCTGCAAAGTTCAGCCTACGATTTCACTCGAATACTTTATAGTATTGAAGATTTGATCCACTCTTGGGCATGGGCATGTTTTGTTGAGGATTGAGGATTGAGGATGGCTGGGAGAAGAGTCCGCCTCAATTAATTAAGGAGTTAGATCATGGGTTTACAAAGCCATGAGAGCTTATCCTCAAAGTAGACAATATCATACCATTGTGGAGGTTCGTGATTCTTAACATGGTATCAGAGTCATGCCCTTTAACTTAGCCATGTCAATAGAATCCTCAAATGTCGAACAAAGAAGTTGAGCCTCGAAGGTGTAGTCAAAAGTGACTCAAGTGTCGAACAAATGGTGTACTTTGTTTGAGGGCTCTAGAGAAAAGGAGTCAAGTCTCGCTTAAGGGGAGGTTGTTCGAGGGCTCCGTAGGCCTCATGGGAGGATTTATGGTGTACTTTGTTCGAGGGGAGGATTGTTGGGAGAGGAGTCCCACATCGACTAATTAATGGGTTGATCACGGGTTTATAAGTAAGGAATACATCTACATTGGTATGAGGCCCTTTAGGAAAACCAAAAGTAAAGCCACGAAAGCTTATGCTTAAAGGGGACAATATCATACCATTGTGGAGGTTAATGATTCTTTTAACATGTTTTGCATCGATCCTTAAACATCAAAATAATTGAATCCTTAGAGTGGAACATCTGAGAGACCAACAAAAGCGTACCTCAAACTCTTAAGACCAAACCAAAGGCAGTAGAAGTACTTCTCGATGAAGTTTGTTGAAGCAACTTCGGCAGTGAACGCATCAGCAAACATCCCAAACTGAAAATTCTTGTCGTCATTTAGGGCATCACATTTTGTAAGAACATGAGTAATTCTTAGCCACGCTTTTCGTTCTGGCTCATTCAAACTATCACAGTCCAGAAAAAAAGGCTTACAAGAAGGAGAATGCGTGGTATTCATCTCCTTCCTACATTCTATCTTCCAGCACTCATCCTGCCGCTGAATGGATGCCACATACCACGCAGCTCCTATAATCTGCACTCACAAATCGCACAGAATTAAGCAGTAGTAAGAACTAGAAAGGAGAACAAATTGAAGAGAAGCAAAGCAAGTACATGGCTAGCCAGCAAATAGAGAAGCAGATTGTAAGCTGCACCGGCCCACGCAGTTTTGGCTATTGATCCGGTGGTCTTATTAATTCGTCGGTTCAGAGGAAATATAACAAACAGTCTGGGGGCATATTGAATTAGCACAATCAAAGCAAGAGTGTGGTTGGCATGGGTCGCTGTTGGATTTTTTAACGCTGGAAGCACGAACCAAATCACAATCTGCCATAGCAAACAGCATATTTAGTTTCATTCTCAGCCTCGAATCAGGAAATTCGTAGATCAGCTACGAGTTTCACCAAGATTCAAGCTAAACAGCTGCAAATTCATTAACAACAATTTTGATTTTCGGAAGCCATAGACATGATCGATACAGAGTTTCATTTTCCCCAAATTACAAGATCTCGGAAGACAATACAGAAGAAGAACGTAAAATTAGGTACACGCTAAACCGAAACCCTAATCGACGAATTAAAGAAGACTGGATTCACCTGAGGCAGGGGAAGCGTAGCGGCAAGATCGATGACAAAATCCTTCTTGAGGTAGCGCATAGCAATTGCCGTAGGGTCCTTAACGAGATCTCCACGGCCAAAAACCCTAGAATTTGGCGCAACGAAGGCGGTGCGAAACTTCATAAGCATATGAAACATGGAGAACAAATCGACGATGGTGCGGAAGAAAGTGACGACGATGCCAAGTCCGAGGTTGAATTGCATACAACCAGGAGCGCCGATGAATGGAAGATAAAAGTAGAGAGGATCGACGAAGAGCGCGATCAAGCAAGTAACGAGGAAGATGCGGTGCCATCGGAAGACGAAATCGGAATCTGGTTCAAGAATATGATCCCACCAAGGCACTTCCCGGTACAGAGAAAAGGATTTTTGAAGGTCGCCCAAACGAGAATACGCAATGTTATGCATTTTTCCATTGCAAAGACGAAAAATATGATCACAGACAGAGACATGAAGGTCTTTTGGAAGATGAACAGAGAACTGCGGAGAGCCAGAGGGAGTTTTGCTCGCGATTTTTAGCCCTCCCCCTCTATCTTTACACTTCCCTTTTCCCAAAATGGCCGTTTTTTGCTTTTATGGATATTACCATGCGCGCCAAAATTTAACTACTTTACCCAACTTTTAAATTTAGATTTATTATTTTATTTTATTTTATTTTTTTATTTTATTTTATTTTATTTTATTTTATTTTATTTTATTTTATTTTATTTTATTTTATTTTATTTTATTTTATTTTATAGAGACCATATAACCTAAAATTATACATACAACTTGTACTACCGTGCATAAAAAAGTAATTAATTTTATATTATTAGAGCATCTTTAGGAGAGCTTCGTTCCCCTCTCTCACCAATGTGTGATCTCACAATCTGTCTCTTAGAGCCTATCATCCTCACTGTCGCACCACCAGTGTCTGGCTCTAACACTATTTGTAACGGCTCAACTCCATCGCTAGTAGATATTTGTCCGTTCGTTCCCCCTCTCTAATCAATGTGTGATCTCACAATCTGCCTCTTTGGAGCCTATCATCCTCACTGTCACACCACCAGTGTCTGGCTCTAACACTATTTGTAACAGCTCAAGCTCATCGCCAGTAGATATTTGTCGGTTTCATCCCCTTACGTATCACTGTCAATCTCCCGGTTTTAAAATGTATCTACTAGGGAGAGGTTTCCACACTCTTATAAGAAATGTTTCGCTCCCCTCTCCTACCAACGTAGGATCTCACCGAACTTTATATATATATATATATATATATATATACATAAAATTGAAGAGTAATGATTAAAAATGATAAGAGTTTTGAAGATATATATTTGGGTTAGTGATCTCCCCATTTTGGATGTGATAACAAATCTATCCACTTCAAATATATAAAAAAAGCATACATTTCAAAAGAATTCATCATCACACGTGTTGATAATGTACAATAAAGTGTATTTTTGTATCAACTTTGTCAAATACCCTCTCAAACGTCCATTGATTTCCAACAACAATCCAACAAAAAGAATTAACCTCACCCAATCCCAACAAATCTTAGTGGGCATAACAAGGCATGCTCCGATTATCATCGATACGATTCTTGTCGAGATAATCCAAAAAGTGCTCGTGCAATTTCATAAGGTTTAACTTGAGTTTGAATCGAGCATGTTCGACGATTATGCTCCCGTGTTCTTCAATAACAAGCTTTTTTTTCTTCTAATATAATAATACATGGATCAAAAACATCCATCATCATGTTTCATTCCAAATTCAAAGCTAGAAAGTTAAAAGAGTTGATTAGGCCGACAGAGTGTTGGATCCGCATAATCCTTTAGGTTTGGTTTGGCTACCCGACATAAAAAATACATAAAATTGTAATCATAAACACATGGAAGAATTAAATTTTTTTTTATTAAATCTCAGCCATTTATTGCAATGATTAAGAGAGGAAAATAATAATACAACCACATATATATATATATATATATATATATATATATATATATATATATATATATATATATATTAACTATCACAGTCCAGAAAAAAAGGCTTACAAGAAGGAGAATGCGTGGTATTCATCTCCTTCCTACATTCTATCTTCCAGCACTCATCCTGCCGCTGAATGGATGCCACATACCACGCAGCTCCTATAATCTGCACTCACAAATCGCACAGAATTAAGCAGTAGTAAGAACTAGAAAGGAGAACAAATTGAAGAGAAGCAAAGCAAGTACATGGCTAGCCAGCAAATAGAGAAGCAGATTGTAAGCTGCACCGGCCCACGCAGTTTTGGCTATTGATCCGGTGGTCTTATTAATTCGTCGGTTCAGAGGAAATATAACAAACAGTCTGGGGGCATATTGAATTAGCACAATCAAAGCAAGAGTGTGGTTGGCATGGGTCGCTGTTGGATTTTTTAACGCTGGAAGCACGAACCAAATCACAATCTGCCATAGCAAACAGCATATTTAGTTTCATTCTCAGCCTCGAATCAGGAAATTCGTAGATCAGCTACGAGTTTCACCAAGATTCAAGCTAAACAGCTGCAAATTCATTAACAACAATTTTGATTTTCGGAAGCCATAGACATGATCGATACAGAGTTTCATTTTCCCCAAATTACAAGATCTCGGAAGACAATACAGAAGAAGAACGTAAAATTAGGTACACGCTAAACCGAAACCCTAATCGACGAATTAAAGAAGACTGGATTCACCTGAGGCAGGGGAAGCGTAGCGGCAAGATCGATGACAAAATCCTTCTTGAGGTAGCGCATAGCAATTGCCGTAGGGTCCTTAACGAGATCTCCACGGCCAAAAACCCTAGAATTTGGCGCAACGAAGGCGGTGCGAAACTTCATAAGCATATGAAACATGGAGAACAAATCGACGATGGTGCGGAAGAAAGTGACGACGATGCCAAGTCCGAGGTTGAATTGCATACAACCAGGAGCGCCGATGAATGGAAGATAAAAGTAGAGAGGATCGACGAAGAGCGCGATCAAGCAAGTAACGAGGAAGATGCGGTGCCATCGGAAGACGAAATCGGAATCTGGTTCAAGAATATGATCCCACCAAGGCACTTCCCGGTACAGAGAAAAGGATTTTTGAAGGTCGCCCAAACGAGAATACGCAATGTTATGCATTTTTCCATTGCAAAGACGAAAAATATGATCACAGACAGAGACATGAAGGTCTTTTGGAAGATGAACAGAGAACTGCGGAGAGCCAGAGGGAGTTTTGCTCGCGATTTTTAGCCCTCCCCCTCTATCTTTACACTTCCCTTTTCCCAAAATGGCCGTTTTTTGCTTTTATGGATATTACCATGCGCGCCAAAATTTAACTACTTTACCCAACTTTTAAATTTAGATTTATTATTTTATTTTATTTTATTTTTTTATTTTATTTTATTTTATTTTATTTTATTTTATTTTATTTTATTTTATAGAGACCATATAACCTAAAATTATACATACAACTTGTACTACCGTGCATAAAAAAGTAATTAATTTTATATTATTAGAGCATCTTTAGGAGAGCTTCGTTCCCCTCTCTCACCAATGTGTGATCTCACAATCTGTCTCTTAGAGCCTATCATCCTCACTGTCGCACCACCAGTGTCTGGCTCTAACACTATTTGTAACGGCTCAACTCCATCGCTAGTAGATATTTGTCCGTTCGTTCCCCCTCTCTAATCAATGTGTGATCTCACAATCTGCCTCTTTGGAGCCTATCATCCTCACTGTCACACCACCAGTGTCTGGCTCTAACACTATTTGTAACAGCTCAAGCTCATCGCCAGTAGATATTTGTCGGTTTCATCCCCTTACGTATCACTGTCAATCTCCCGGTTTTAAAATGTATCTACTAGGGAGAGGTTTCCACACTCTTATAAGAAATGTTTCGCTCCCCTCTCCTACCAACGTAGGATCTCACCGAACTTTATATATATATATATATATATATATATACATAAAATTGAAGAGTAATGATTAAAAATGATAAGAGTTTTGAAGATATATATTTGGGTTAGTGATCTCCCCATTTTGGATGTGATAACAAATCTATCCACTTCAAATATATAAAAAAAGCATACATTTCAAAAGAATTCATCATCACACGTGTTGATAATGTACAATAAAGTGTATTTTTGTATCAACTTTGTCAAATACCCTCTCAAACGTCCATTGATTTCCAACAACAATCCAACAAAAAGAATTAACCTCACCCAATCCCAACAAATCTTAGTGGGCATAACAAGGCATGCTCCGATTATCATCGATACGATTCTTGTCGAGATAATCCAAAAAGTGCTCGTGCAATTTCATAAGGTTTAACTTGAGTTTGAATCGAGCATGTTCGACGATTATGCTCCCGTGTTCTTCAATAACAAGCTTTTTTTTCTTCTAATATAATAATACATGGATCAAAAACATCCATCATCATGTTTCATTCCAAATTCAAAGCTAGAAAGTTAAAAGAGTTGATTAGGCCGACAGAGTGTTGGATCCGCATAATCCTTTAGGTTTGGTTTGGCTACCCGACATAAAAAATACATAAAATTGTAATCATAAACACATGGAAGAATTAAATTTTTTTTTATTAAATCTCAGCCATTTATTGCAATGATTAAGAGAGGAAAATAATAATACAACCACATATATATATATATATATATATATATATATATATATATATATATATATATATATATAT